>NC_059441.1:4514384-4703415 GCF_021028975.2 Sphaerodactylus townsendi
ATCTGTGGCTGGCATCTTCAGAGGATCTGAAGATGCCAGCCACAGATGCAGGCGAAACGTCAGGAGAGAATGCTGCTAGAACACGGCCATACAGCCCGGAAACCACACAGCACCCCACTGTCTTATATTAATTTTTGCTCCCAAAGATGCGCTATGTCTTATTTTCAGGGGATGTCTTATTTTTCCGCTCCACAACTGCATGCTCTGGTGTTCTGTTCGACGGGCATGCTTCCAAACAAAAACGTTGCTACGTCTTACTTTCTGGGGATGTTTTATATTTAGCACTTCAGCAAAACCTCTACTACGCCTTATTCTCAGGGGATGTCTTATTTTCGGAGAAACAGGGTAGTCACCAAACTCTTCCTCTGTAGTCAGGCAATTTGTTTACCCTTTGAAGGGTGACCTACAGGAGAGTGCACAAAGTCCAGCGGGCCGGATGGAAGGTAGCTTGGCTTAGAATAGTTTTAGACATAATTGGTCCCGGATCAAACCACGTTGTGCTCTTCTGCTGGAGTGAGATGGTATTTATCAGTCAATTTATTTCTTGCCTTTCCTTGTGCTTCAAGGCAGCTTACGACAATAGTTAAAAGCATTTTCTGCTAAAACCAAAAATAAAACAGCCAGCCCCAAATCCCTTCCCCTACCTCTCTCAAAAGACACCTGCCATTCACACCGTTGAAAGCCCTGGGAAACAGACGCCTCCTGAAAACATGCAAGGACCCCCCCCCTCCCCCCTGCGCACACACACACACACACACACCCCCCTGGGAGCCCACTTCAAATAGCCAGAGCCGTGATGGAAAACACCTGGGTTTGGTTTATGCCAGACAGGCCATCTAAGTAGTGGGACAGCCAACAGATGGCAAATGATACCCAGGGACATAGGGAAGGCAATGGTCCTGCTAACGATGGTCCTTTTCCAGACCTCCCAACCATTTCCACCTTATTCAACCAGAAGGAATCTGTACAGATTTAAAGGTGAACCAGGAAGTTTCTAGCTCAAGGGTCACCTCTGTAACAAACTGGCTGGGCAGCCTTCAGCGAGACACTTATCACAGCTTCTTAATTGGCAACAGTCAGATCATCAAACCCTACCTTTCAGGGCTGAGGCCATGATGACTAAGACGGTAGAAAGCACCTTCTACACTTAAAGTGTCATGGACCTTCAGACCAGTGGTGGCGAACCTTTGGCACTCCAGATGTTATGGACTACAATTCCCATCAGCCCCTGCCAGCATGGCCAATTGACCATGCTGGCAGGGGCTGATGGGAATCTGAAGTCCAGAACATCTGGAGTGCCAAAGGCACACCATCGGTGCTAGACCAGTGGTTCCCTCAACCTTCCCTCATGCCGCCAATCTCATCACAGTTCCCCGCGTTGTGGCACCTTTCAACTCTAAACATTTATCCATTTTACAGATGGAGAACACTGATGCAGAGAGTCTTTGGCGACCCCTGGGAAAGGGTCGTTCGACCCCCAAAGGGGTCCCGACCCCCAGGTTGAGAACCACTGTGGTAGACATTATTCTGTGGGTTATCACATTCTAAGGAATCCCGTAGAGCAAAGGGCTGAGCTGCAACATTGATCATGACCAGAGTTTTGATCATGACCAGAGTTTGATCCCGACGGAAGTTGGTTTCAGGTAGCTGGCTCCAGGTTGACTCAGCCGTCCATCCTTCCCAGCTCAGTAAAATCAGTACCCAGCTTACTGAGGTAACATGCAGACAACTGGGGAAAGATGGCAAACCACCCATAAACAAAGTCTGTCTACTAAACTTCATGATGCGTCGTCACCCCATGGACTACCTTTACTATCTACCACTTCTTAAGAGATGGTATAAAATACAGGATTGTAACAAGGACAGAGAAAGGAATTTTTTATATAAATTCTCAGGTACGTCAAGCTGGACAAGATGCTTAACAAAATACATCGTGTTTAATTTTTCTACCTGGAAATTAGAAATGCAACTTCCCCCCCTGATGCCCCATTGACTGTTTTATTAGTGCCTTGTTTTGAAAACCTACTTTGCAGACCTGCTCACTCCTGTCTCCATGGAGACACTTCTGATGGAAAATGGCAGAGAAGACCTCGGCAGGTCCGTTCTCAACCGGAGTCAGACACAATCAAGAAGCTCAAATGAATCCTTCTTCGGTAACTTAAAGGATGTCACTTGACACACTCCCAATTTCCTCTGGCTCTTGCTCCCGGGCAACAGAACATGTCTATCAGATCTTGGTCGAGAATTCTCTTGAAGACCAAAGCTAGCTCTTCCCCTCATTGACGGCTGTTCCAGCCAGCAGATCTTAACCAAGGAAGGTAAGAGAAGCATGAAAGGTACCCTGAAACAAAACCATGTCAGCATTTTGAAGGCACCTGAAAATGTTCTCCCTTTTCAAGATCGAAGCAATTCTGGATTACGAAGAGGAAGCTACCATTTCCTAACAGGTGACAGTAAACATCTTCCACTTCATCCTTGTGGTTCTTCTGATGCAGTCCCGCATTAAAAAGAATAGAAAGCTTATTTCTGTTATATAGCTTTAAGAACGCTTAGTTCCCCCTACCTTCCACCTAACCGGAACGTGTTAAAAGGGAGGGGGTGGAGTGCGTTTCCTCCATTCTTCTTCCGCCGCCAGGGAAGTTTGATTGCTTAGCTGTAGCTCTGTTGTTGCTTGGTTCGAGGCCTTTTCAGCACAGCTTAACTGAAGGGAAACACCAGGTTATTTGAGAAATGTTCTATGTGTAGCACTAAGATGGCTAAGATGGTTCCGCATAAGGAATGTCTCCTGTGCTTGGGAGAAGCTCATATTCAGTCGGTTTGCAAGGCCCGCCTGTCCCTCACCCCAAGGGCAAGACAAGGTATGGCCTCCCACCTGAAAGTGGCGTCTTATGAAAATCCACCAGCGGGAACTGATACATCATTCCTTTCTATCTTCTCTGTGCCAGACAGCAGCTCCGCCTCTGCCCCACTGTACCTCGCTTTCTGAGCCTCCAGCTGAAAAGGCCAAAAGGAAAATGCTAGCGGACAAGCACAGGGAGAAGATACCACTGTCGCGTGAGCAAGGATCCCTAGATCCGGAAGTGCCCTGGCATCGTGCTCCATCCAGATTTCCATCCAGGTCTCATCCGTCATCTCAACTGTGGGATAAGGGCCCCACCAGTAGATCAATCCATTCCGATTCCTTGGAACCGAGGCACTCGGCATTGCCGGTGCAGATTATTCCAGAGAGTCCGTTGCTGCCATCTCCTTGGCACCAGATTTTCCCAATACGGTTGCATGGTTCCAACCATCATTTCTCACTCCGGGGGATGATCATTCTCAGATCTCGCTGCTTACTCGTAGTGGACCTTCATCCAGAGTTCAGGGATCTGCAACCTGTGGCTCTCCAGATGTTCATGGACTACAATTCCCATCAGCCCCTGCCAGCATGCCCAAGGGGCCAGACCTTCTTCCAAGCACCACCACATTCCTTCCCTGAGGGTCAGCTGTTGGCATTGATCGCTGTCATCAAAACACTTGCAGTCCAGCAATCGCTGCCGGTCATCAGAACTGAATCTTTTGTCATCCAAACATTCCTCTCCATCGTTTAAGGACTCAGTCACTACCATGTCTGTCTCTCGGGACCAGGCCCCTTGGAACTAAGACCAATACAGGTCACACTTGGAACAGAGAAGGTCCTCCTCCACATCGGACGCTGACATGTTCCTCAAAGGTGACTCCAATGACTCCTCTTCGCAGTCGGAACCAGCGCCAGAAGAAATCCTGAAAGCATCTTGTTCAGTCACTCCAGCAGAGGACCGTCAGATCTTCTCAGAGCACCTCATCCAGATGGCCCAGGCTCTGAAGCTCAGTTACCACCAGATGTCACAAGAGCCTGATGATCCTGTCGTGGACGTGTTCACTTTTGACAAGGTGCCCATAGTCTTGCCCTTGACTAGACACTTCCAGGACTTGGCCAAAGCCAACTGGAACAGACCAGCTTCACATTCTTCACAGAAGAGACTGGAGGGGCTCTATAGGGTCCAGAAGGAAGGCACCCACTCCAAAACCCCACAATTGTAGAAACAGTCCCCATCCCATAATAAAGAGGCTTCCTGTTTGTCCCCTCAGGACAAAAAGGGGAGAAAGTTGAATCGCTTTGGGTGGAGATTTTACTTCTCAGGAGCACTTGATACTCACATAGCTAATGTTGTGGTGATCATGTCACATTATCAGGTCTACTTGTGGTTAGGGTTAGGATGGGTCCCCTTACAGATGACCTTTTTGACCAGTCCAGCCCCCTAGCTAGGGCACCCCAACAAGAAGGGATCAAGTTGGGTAAACAGCTCCTTAATGAAGCCACTTGACTGATCCAGCTACTAGATCCATAGATGGAGTAGTGACATTACAGCCCCACTTGTGTCTCAGATCCTTGGGGCTTCCATGAGATATTAAGAACCATATTGAGGACCTCCCCCTTTGACGGGGTTGTTAACATGTTCAATGAACAAGCCCCACCTCTTTGTCCGAGACTGGTGGAGAACCGAGAAATCTAGTTGGGCAACTTCTTTCAAGTCAACTGTTTCATCCTCCCTAACCCAGGTCTTGGTCACACATGCCAGGTCCACATTTTGTGCTACAAAATAGTCCTGTCGTGTTTTGGTCTTGTTATTTATGGACCTGGCATCGGTGTAGGGTACACATTCTTAGACCCACCACCGTCGTGTCTCAGAATGGAACGAAGGTCAGAAGGGAGTCATACCTGACTATATCTCAACCACCTTCTCTCATTCTGCTTTCTCCCGCCTCTGTATCTCCCCTGCCCCATAATTTATGGGATCCTGGCCCCATGCCGCCCTCCCTGTGATGGATTACAATTTCCCTTTGTTCTCCTACAACCCACAATAACTCACACCACTGAGCTGTATCCAAAAATACCTCTCTTCAACTAGATCCTGTTATAAAACAGCATTTCTGGTTGCAATGACATCAGCCAGGAGGGTGGTGAGCAATTTGAGGGTCTGTGGCGGGGGGGCCCCATTCACCAAATTCCATAGTGATAAGGTGGCCCGCCATAGCATAGAGCATTGCTCCCAAGTGGTCACACCATTCCACCTTGCCCAAGACATCGTACTGCCCGTGCTGTACCCAAATCTATCCTCACAGCTTCAACAATCCCTTCACGTGCTGGACCTGCGGAGAGCCTTGCTGATCTACTTCTGTCATGCATAGCAGTTCCACAGGGACGACAACAACCTTCTCAGGTTCACGGACAAGACAAGGGATGCCAGGTGACAACAAAGACTTTGTTGAATGGATCAACAAGTCCTAAACTGCCATGGCTGTTCAATGTCCGTTGGTGATTCATGCACACTTTACACAGGCTCAAGTCATTTCCGCTGCCCAGGCATCCAACGTGGCACTTGAGGACATCTCTGCTGTCGCGTGGTAATCCACGTTGACCTTCATAAGGGACTACATCATAGATGTCGATTCTTGAAGAGAGGCAGGGGTTGGGAGAGCAGTTCTGCAGATGATGTCAGCCTCACGCCCCCACCAAGGTCAGGCGTGGGACCATACAAAAGAACCACAAAGATGAAAGTTTTTCATCTTCGTGGTTCTTCTGTGTGGTCCCACACCTGACCCTGGTGGGAGCGTGAGGTCCATCGAGTGGACTTCTGTGCAGTGGTCCGTCGAGTGGGCTTCTGTGTAGGCACACCTGTCCTCCCTCCAACCCCACCGTGGGCTGCTATTTCAAACACCACAACTCTCTGCATCAGTCATGACAGTGGTAGGAGAACTGAGAGGTTTCACTCCGCCCCCTCCCTTTTAACATACATTTAGGAAAGTTCCCACCCACATGTAGGGAGGGGAACTGAGTGCTGTTAAAGCTGCAGAACAGAAATATAATTCCTATTTATTGTCGAAGGCTTTCACGGCCGGAATCACTAGGGTGCTGTGTGGTTTCCAGGCTGTATGGCCGTGTTCTAGCAGTATTCTCTCCTGACGTTTCGCCTACATCTGTGGCTGGCATCTTCAGAGGATCTGATGGTTGTAAAGCAAGTGGAGTATCTTCTGAAGATGCCAGCCACAGATGCAGGCGAAACGTCAGGAGAGAATGCTGCTAGAACACGGCCATACAGCCCGGAAACCACACAGCACCCCAATAATTCCTATTCTCTCTGAGGCAGGCCTGCACAGGCGAGTCTCCCAGTGTGGGACTGCACAGAAACCCACTTGATAACTGGGGTGCTGTGTGGTTTCCAGGCTGCATGGCCGTGTTCTAGCAGCATTCTCTCCTGACGTTTCGCCTGCATCTGTGGCTGGCATCTTCAGAGGATCTGATGGTAGTAAAACAAGTGGAGCATCCTCTAAAGACACCAGCCACAGATGCAGGCAAAACGTCAGGAGAGAATGCTGCTAGAACACGGCCATACAGCCTGGAAACCACACAGCATCCCAATAATTCCTATTCTCTCTGAGGCAGGACTGCACCTGCGGAGTCTCCCAGTGTGGGACTGCACAGAAACCCACTTGATAACTGGGATGCTGTGTGGTTTCCGGGCTGCATGGCCGTGTTCTAGCAGCATTCTCTCCTGACGTTTCGCCTGCATCTGTGGCTGGCATCTTCAGAGGAACTGATGCAAGCAAAACGTCAGGAGAGAATGCTGCTAGAACACGGCCATACAGCCCAGAAACCACACAGCACCCCAGTGATTCCGGCTGTGAAAGCCTTCGACAATCCACTTGGTAACTGTTACGCCGGTAAGTGCAATGTTGGTCTTCACTTTGCCCAAGAACTCTGTAGTGGCGAAAGCTGCAGGAGAACCTCAAGAACGGTCAACCAGTTGTTCAATTTCCGCTACCTGTGCAAACCGTTACTTAAGAGGATAACGCCTCTAGCTGGCCAAGAAGGAAGGAGAGTTTCCAAAGCTGTCGGCAGACAACCATCCATCCATCACTCTGGCTGCGGCTCAGCTGAGAATACTGACTCGAAAGGGCAGGCCAAATTAACTGTGAACGAGTCCAAGGCCTTTTAGCCGAAGAGGTCCGTTGCCAACTGGAAAAGGCATGTTGACGTGGCGGAGAGCGCTGCCTTCCTGGACAATTCCAGCAGAACGCTGCGTGGAGAGGAGTGCAGGGGAGCTGGTGAGCCCACAGAGCCTTCAGTGGGAGAACCACGTCGCCGACCCCACCTGTCCAGTTGGCCTGCGCCTCTGGTTCGTGACAACGTTGGCCGGTACGAGGTTAATGGCTGCAGATGGCTTGCCCATTCTTTTGGTTTCCTGATCCATTTGCTGCTGTCTGTCTGAATTTGATGGTGTGACTTTAGAGGAAACCAACGTGTTGCTTCCGCGACGGGGAGGGCCCGCAAGCTGGGTAGTTTCTGGCCAATTATACGTTCCCCTAACTCAGCAGTCGCACCGAAAATATTAGCAGCTGGTTTCTAATGAGAGAAAAGTAACTGTGTATGTTTTGAGGCACCGAAGATCTGCTAAAAAGTGAAGCATGAACTACTATTTTCCAAGGCAGATAGTTCAGCCACATAATTAAAGTTTCCTTAAAAAGGGGGGGGGCGGAGAGCAAACCACTGGCAGTAATCCAAAATTCTAATTTCTGACTATGATTTAATTTCAATTTTAAATAAATCGGTTTTTAATTTAAAAAGAGCGAGCTTCATAACATTAGCGGTGATTGCAACATTAAGCGCAGTGTTCACAATCTAGCAATATAAAACATTATTTATATCTGAATCGTAAACAGCCTTTTGAAATGGATTATGGTTTTTCTCCCTATTCTAATACAACCTGGAGGGTACTAAAAAGTGTTGTGTGAAATTAACATTCCGCTGACTTTCGCCTATAAATGAGAAGCGAGCTATTAACATTTGTGTATTTTCATTATGTAAATTGTGTTAACACATGCCCACAAATTGCCACCAGCGATACAATAATTTTCTCTCAGTGATCATAATGTGTCCAAGTGAGTCATTTTGATTATGACATGCTAATTACATATTGCTGCCTCTTCTCTTCTCTTCCCCCCCCGCCCCCCCTCTTCTTTTTCAGATTCAGAAAAACCAGGGATCTTTAATGGTAAGCTTTATGAGTTTGGGGGGAAAAAATTCACTTCTCTTTTTCCTGATGGCTGCTTCCGCTGCATGCTTGGGTGCCTTGTTTTAAACTTAGCAAATTGCATTTTGCAGAAAATGCAAACCTTTAACTGCCTGTATTAGATTAGGTACCATTAGAAATAATAGGACATCCTGAGCCGCGATGTGTTTTTTGTAAGAATTTGCTGTTGTTGATTAATCTTGCTATATTTTATTGCATTAATGATTTGCGCGTAACCCCCCCCTCCCCTTTCTGCTCCACTGTAAAGATATTGCATATGGCTTAATACTTCTCTTCCTCTCTCCCCCCCCCACCCGCTCTCTCCTTTCTATCACAGCCTCTGCAGTTACTCCAGTGCATTGTTGATGAGGTGAGTCGCCCTCTTATGCGCTTTCACTCCTAAAGTCATTCCTAATGGACTGGAAAGCTTATATTTTGTTTCCTAATGAAGCACAATGGCTTTAACGTCCTCAACAGCGAGACAAGTTGCTTCAGAGCTGTCGAGCACCGGCCGGCCTTGTCCCGCACCGGGCCATTCTCTGATTCTCCCTATTGGGAAATCCTCGGGAAAGGCAGACGCGTTTCTGGGGAAGTCTGGGTTCCCCCCCCCCCCCCAGATGGCAGAGAGGCCTTCTCGTTAATTGATCACCTCTCTTTCCTGCCAGATGTGGTAGCAGTGAAGAGACGAAAACCATCCTTTAAACGAGGAAGGCTTCAGCGGGTGCATACAAGGCATTGCAAAGGGTGGCCCCACTAAAAGGAGTTGGAGTTGAATTGTAAACACGAGCACGTTTGTCCAACAAGAACAAATCTTGGGTGCTGTGTGGTTTCCGGGCTGTATGGCCGTGTTCTAGCAGCATTCTCTCCTGACGTTTCGCCTGCATCTGTGGCTGGCATCTTCAGAGGATCTGATGGTAGTAAAGCAGAAGATGCCAGCCACAGATGCAGGCGAAACGTCAGGAGAGAATGCTGCTAGAACACGGCCATACAGCCTGGAAACCACACAGCACCCAAGTGATTCCGGCCGTGAAAGCCTTCGACAATACAAGAGCAAATCGTTTTGGCTTAGCCAAGAGAAGGAAAAGCAGAATGGGAAGGACTTGTTATTTGGACTTTTGTTAGCCAGAGACCCTAAATACTTGGCGGGGGAGGGGGAGGGGGAGAGTTTGCTCTGGTGCAGAGACTGAGTAAGAAAATGAACATTCCAATGCTTGTCTGGAGCTCCCTGCGTGCAACACAGCTGTGCTTTTCGATGGTGGGGAAAGTCTTTGGCATGGTAGGGATTGGTCCTAGCCCAGTGATGGCGAACCTTTTCGAGACCGAGTGCCCAAACTGCAACCCAAAACCCACTTATTTATCGCAAAGTGCCAACACGGCAATTTAACCTGAATACTGAGGTTTTAGTTTAGAAAAAAACAGTTGGCTCTGAGGCGCATGTTACTCGGGAGTAAGCTTGGTGAAGCAACTGTGCAACGCTTCGAATGGATGAATCATGACCCGAGGAGGGTTTACTCAGAAGCAAGCCCCATTGCCAGCAATCGAGCTTACTCCCAGGTAAAGGATCATGCCCAGGCCAGCCTAGGGGTGTTTGGGGGGGTGATTCCCCCCCTGATGAACTCTGTGCACGCATGCCCACAGAAAGGACTGAGTGCCACCTCTGGCACCCGTGCCATAGGTTCGCCACCACTGTCCTAGCCTTTGAATTTAGAAGGTCACTCTCTGGACTGCAGGACGTCATCAGAGCTCTCTGTTCCTTGTGTCAGTGTAGTTCAGAGTTCCTGTTCATATCTGTGTACCCATATGTTTGCACCAGGTTTAGGTTTTATCTGGCTCCCTCTGTCGTCAGGCTGTCTGTCAAGCTACTGTTCTTTCTCTGGAGAACCAGAAAGATACTTTATTTACTTCATTTCCACCCTGCCTTTCTCCCCAGCAGTACCAAAAGCAACCTACAGAATCCCCTTCTCCATTTTATCCACACAGCAACCTTAACTCGTCCACACGGAGGGAGAACGGGAGCATGCGTGCCGGCTCTGCCTCTGCCGATCACCTAGTTGTCTGCAGGGGTCACCTGGCAAACTCCCCCTTCCTATGACCCTCAAGATTCCAGAGCCAGCAGCGCTGGTCAGGGAACGGGGGTGTTCTTGCAGTGATTTCCTCTGCAGGGTCACCTTTGAAGGCCACCAGCCAACCATGCAGAGGCAGAGATCAGGGCCAGCCACTGGCGTAATGCCCATTGGGCAAGGTGGGCAGCTGCCCAGGGCATCACCTTGTGGGGGGCATCAAAATGCTGGGTTCGTTTTTGGGTATTTTAGTGGTTTTCCATTTTTGGCCTGCAGGGGATGCAGTTTTTAGGCTAGCGGCACCAAAATTTCAGGGTATCATCAGGAGACTGTCCTTATGCTACCCCCCAAGTTTGGTGAGATTTGGTTCAGGAAGTCCAAAGTTATGGACTTCCAAAAGGGGTGCCCCTATCCCCCATTGTTTCCAATGGGAGCTAATAGGAGATGGGGGCTACAGTTTTGAGGGTCCATAACTTTGGCCCCCCTGAACCAAACTGCACCAAACTTGGGGGGTATCATTAGGGTAGTCTCCTGATGAGACTCTGAAAGTTTTGAGACTGTGCCTTCAGAAATGTGCCCCCCCCCCACAGCCTGCAACCCCCCATTGACAGCAATGCAGAAAACTCAATGCAGAACTAAAATTCTTGGGCAAATTTCTAGGATGTTCCTGCAGGGGGTGCATTTGTGATGCATCGGCCCAAATTTTCAGGGTATCATCTGGAGATGATGGCACCCCCCAAGTTTGGTGCAGTTTGGTTCAGGGGGTCCAAAGTTATGGACCCTCAAAGGGTAGCCCCCATAGCAAAGAATGGGGGATGGGGCACCTCCTTTGAGGGTCCAGAACTTTGAACCCCCTAAACCAAACTGCACCAAACTTTGGAGGTACCATAAGGACAGTTGCTGATATGTCTAAAAATGAACCCCCTGCAGGCACCAATGTCCTGGTGCAAAAGATTTTTTGGTCATGGTGGAGTGGCCGCCCATGGGGGGGAGGGGGGGCATCCAACTCAGGTTTTGCCCAGGGCTACAGTTTGCCCAGGGCTGCCTCGTTATGCCCCTGGGGCCAGCCAGAGGTGGGATCCAGCAGGTTCTCACCAGTTCCAGAGAGTGGGTTACTAATGATTTGTGTGTGCCGAGAGGGTCTGCTTTTCCGTTAGAAATCCCATTAGGCCCAAAAATCATAAAGTCCTGTTGTTTCCTATGTGGCTGGTTAGCGAAGGTAGAAAACGGGATAATTCTCCCTGTTGGGCTGTTTTAAAAACATGTCTTAGAAATATGGTAAAGTTCCTTGTTTAAGGAAAGTCTCCTACTTTTGATTTCTAGAAACAAAATTAAGTATTTGAAAGTATGAAGTATTTGACAGGCAGTCAATTAGAGGAGAAGTAGTTGTTTCTGTTGGCAGTAGACGATAGGACTTGCTAGAATGAGTTTAAATTATGGACAGAAAGACACCAGCAGGAAATTAGGAACTTTTTTTAACAGTAAGAGTTTTTTACAGTAACAGAGAAATTATTAATGCCCCGCCCCCGGAATGCCCGACCACGCCCCTGTCGTGCCCCGCCCAGCCCCATTGGCGCTACGCCACTGTTTGAATCCCACCACCATGGGAACCTGTTACTAACATTTTTGGATCCCACCACTGGGGCCAGCTGTCTTGTTCCTGTTCTTACCTCCACGCGTTGTGTTCAAGGGTAACGTGAAGGAGTTAAGTGGCGAGTGCGAGACTGGTCCAGGGTCACCTAGCCAGCTTCCATGGCCATGTGGGGATTCAACACTCATCCTCCTCTGACCCGCTAATACACAGGTGTCAAACTCGCGGCCCTCCAGATGTTATGGACTACAGTTCCCATCATCCCCTGCCAGCATGATGCAGGGATGCCAGCATGATGCAGCATGATGCAGGGATGGTGGCAACTGTAGTCCATAAATCTGGAGGGCCGCGAGTTTGACGCCTATGCTCTAATCGCTGCACTCTGCTGGCTTTTTATCGCATTCATTTTAACTGAATTCTGTGGGGTTCGTTTTCGCTTGGCTGGGCTATTTTGAGTGCACGCACTCTCCGCTTCGGCACTTCTGCACTTCATCTGCTGACTGACCACCTGACTTCTGATGGTGACCAGAGCTGCCCTTCCACAGCCAGTCAGAGACCCTTCCTTTCGTCCTGGTGACCGGGGTCCACTCATCCCCTCCGAGTGCAGCGGTGTAGGTCAGGAACATAACCCACCCCGCTGAAGTGCAGTTCTGTGGCTTAGAAGCTGAACGGGACTAGTTGGTCTGGTCTCGGGTGGCCTCCTTGCCACTAGATGGCTCCCTTTCTCATTGCATCAGGAAATGCCGCGCCTCAGATGGCCATCATAGGAAGTGGACCGTGGCCAGAATTAAAGCAACAGAACCAGAACACAAATTGGGATGATTTTTTAATCGATGATTGCAGCTGGCAGACCACCTTGTGTAAGCCAGTCCTTCAAACACGTTGGGTGCATTTGCATGGATTGTCAGGTTATGAACTGTGAAGCCGCACTGTACTAGCATTCATTCATTCATTCATTCATTCATTCATTCATTCATTCATTCATTCATTCATTCATTCATTTATATACCGCCCTCCCCCGAAGGGCTCAGGGTGGTGAACAACAGACATAAATAGAGCACAATAAAATCAAGAACTAAAATCAGTTAAATATTAATTAATTTGGCTCTATACAAAATAAACCCCACCCCATTAAAACGCAGCACACTAAATCAGCATAACAGATGGCACCTACAATCAAGTCCCCTAAAAGAAAAAGAGGGAAGGGAAACGGCAGGATCTATTGATGTTATAAAGTGACCAGCCTCCCAAAAGGCCCGGCGGAACAGCTCAGTCTTACAGGCCCTGCGGAACTCGTTGAGATCCCACAGGGCCCTGACAGCTGGAGGGAGAGCGTTCCACCAGGCCGGGGCCAGGGCTGCAAAGGCCCTGGCCCGGGTAGAGGCTAGCCGGCATTGCATGGCTGTTTATTTTTCGAGCACCGTCAGTGCACAAGGTGCTGTCCGGGGCCCCAGAAGCTGGGTCCTGGCCTTCATCAATTTATCACGTGGTACTAGGGAAAAGGAGGAAAAGGCCAGGATGCGTGTTCATTTCTGTCACACATGCTTGGGCTCAGTTCCAGCACAGGAGATTGCTCATGGTGGGCCTAGCGGAGGACTTCGAGGAAGTCAGAGAGGCAGGGTCTTGCAGATATCGCTTCCCGGATCACTTGTGGTACACTGAATTGAGAATTCCTCTTTGAATGATCACGTCCTTCATAAGAACAAAAGAACATAAGAACTAGCCTGCTGGATCAGACCAGAGTCCATCTAGTCCAGCATTCTGCTACTCGCAGTGGCCCACCAGGTGCCTTTGGGAGCTCACATGCAGGAGGTGAAAGCAATGGCCTTCTGCTGCTGCTGCTGCTCCTGAGCACCTGGTCTGCTAAGGCATTTGCAATCTGAGATCAAGGAGGATCGAGATTGGTAGCCAGAGATCGACTTCTCCTCCATCAATCTGTCCAAGCCCTTTTTAAAGCTATCCAGGTTAGTGGCCAT
Organism: Sphaerodactylus townsendi; assembly: GCF_021028975.2. Lineage (NCBI taxonomy): Eukaryota > Metazoa > Chordata > Lepidosauria > Squamata > Sphaerodactylidae > Sphaerodactylus > Sphaerodactylus townsendi. Next base: position 4,528,105 of record NC_059441.1, read on the forward strand.
CACCACCTCCTGTGGCAGCATATTCCAAACACCGATCACACGTTGCGTGAAGAAGTGTTTCCTTTTATTAGTCCTAATTCTTCCCCCTCCCAGCATTTTCAATGGATGCCCCCTGGTTCTAGTATTGTGAGAAAGAGAGAAACATTTCTCTCTGTCAACATTTTCTACCCCATGCATAATTTTATAGACTTCAATCATATCCCCCCTCAGACGTCTCCTCTCCAAACTAAAGAGTCCCAAATGCTGCAGCCTCTCCTCACAAGGAAGGTGCTCCAGTCCCTCAATCATCCTCGTTGCCCTTCTCTGCACTTTTTCTATCTCTTCGATATCCTTTTTGAGATGTGGCGACCAGAACTGAACACAGGACTCCCAAGTGCGGTCGCACCATGGCTTTATATAAGGATTGTTCAAATTGCTGGTGTGAAGAGCTCCTTCAGGGCAATCAGAATCACATACGAATCCAGCCCTTCCTGCAGAAGGGCCATGTCTTCCCCCCAAAGACGCTGCGTGAATCTCCACGCAGGCCCTCGGCATCCTTCCGAGAAGCACACCTGGTGGGGGAAATGACATCATTGCCAGTCTTTCCTTATTTATGGAGCGCCTACCGATCAATTGATCGGACCTGCAACCTGGGTTCTCAAACTCTCCTCCCCCTCCATGAGGACTATAAGCTTGTGTTTTTTCTTGGGAGGAAGAACGAATGAGTTCTGAAAAATGCCACCTGCTCCTCAGCTCCATTCTGTGCAGAAATAGCGCAATGAACGGCATGCTGGTTTTTCGACTCCCTGCTTTCCGCAGAAGATGATTCCCGTTTCTCGCCAGGCCCCAGTGGGTGCCCTACTGTTCTCCTTTTCATGTTGGCTCGATAGCTGCCTTGTTTTGTGCTACAGCCCCCCCCCCCCCCACCCGCCTGCTTCATTCTCTTTCTGCTCCCTTCCCTGGGCTCTTTTTAAGATGCAGCCCTGTTGGGGGAGAATAATAGTCCCCACTTATTGTGCTAATGTGTGTGTCTCTTTCTAAATAAGGACCTCATGAGAGAAGGGCTGTTTGCTCTCCGGTATGGTGCAGCTGCTGTTGTTTTCAGTGCGAGCGTTAGCTATTACAAGTGTTTAGTGTTCTAAAACTGATGATCTCGGGCCAAATGCTTCCCTTCTGTGGCAACTTCATGAGAGCAGCTCAGGGCTGGGAAGGGCCTTAAATGCACGGGGGGGGGGGGAGGAACTGCTCCCGTCTCCTTCAGTCTGCAGCTCTTCTTGCACAGCAAGTTCCCCCCGCCCCCCGCACCCACCCCCCGCCTCCATGACAGGTGCACGTTTCCCAACTTGGTGCAGTGATGATCCATATCAGCCCTCAGTTTAGGAGCATTTGACTTCTGTCCCAGACCCCGAGGGTGGAGGTGAAATGGGCAGACTGACCACTTGCTCTCTGAAGGGCAAGGGGATATTTGGCCCGGCCCCCTGTGATGTCGCCTAGGGCAGAGCAGGGGGGCAGTCCTTTCCCTGGATGTCAGTCAGTCCCCTGGTCCATGTTGCCAGTTATTTGTTTGTTTGTTTGTTTGTTTGTTTGTTTGTTTGTTTATGGGATTTTTATACCGCCCAACCCCCGAAGAGCTCTGGGCGGTGCACAACCCAGATTCTACATACAATATATACAAACAAAAACCCCATTAAATTAAAATAATTTAAATTTAAGAATTTAAAACACAGCGGTAAATTCAGTAAAAATGGCGTCAGCAATAACCCCAATTAAACCCTCCCAAGGAGGGGGAAACAGAACAAAAAGTGGGTCCCCTAGATGACAGGGGGACTCCGAAACCGGAGGAATAGAAGGGGCACCTCAATCAGCAGCTGGGCACTCCAAAAGCCCGGTGGAACAACTCAGTCTTACAGGCCCTGCGGAATTCACCAAGATCCCGCAGGGCCCAGACAGCTGGAGGAAGAGTGTTCCACCAGGCAGGGGCCAAGGCTCAAAAGGCCCTGGCCCGAGTGGAGGCCAGCTGCATCATTGAGGGGCCAGGAACCACCAGTAAATTGGCCTCTGCTGAACGTTGACCCTTCGCAGTGTGTAAAGTGCCGTCAGCTTGCAGTGGACTTCTGGCAACGTGAAGAGGTCGCTCTGGGCACAGCTGTCGGGCAGATTCACACTAGCCCGACAAGGGCCTTTGATCTCCGGATAGGAAACCAAAAGGCTTTGGATGAATTACCCGAAAGGAAGCTAGTCGCCAAACGGTGGTAGAACAAAGAACTGGATTACAGCATAGCCAGGAAACAGAATTTACCTGAGAACCAAAGAGAAGGAACAAAGGGTATTCCAATCCGGACCTGGCAGGAGAAAGCAGCTCCAGAGCCCAGGTCTGACACAAAGCCTGCATGAAGCAATGCTATTAGCTGAGCAATATCTGTATCAGAGCGTTTCTTATTTTCTGTTTTTTTAAATGAAATCTTTGGAACACTCAGTGGTTTTGAGTATCTGGAGGAAAAGAACCCAGGATTTAAAAAACAGGCGTGGGGAAACCCCCCCCCCCCAAATTCCTGGCGTTGTGACAGGCAACCCCGTAGGATTTTCAACGTAAAGAGAAGAGCAGAAGTGGTTTGCCCTCGCCTGCTTTTACATGAAGACACTGGACTTCTTTGGTCATCTCCCCTCCAAGGACTAACTCCCGGAGCCCACCCAGTTTAGCTTCCGATATTTGGCAAGGTTGGCCAAAGGCTGGACATCCCGGCCAGGCACAGCATTTTCCCAGACTTTAAAGAGAGAGGAAATCTTGGCACGCTCTGAACGCAACACGAAGGACAGGAGGCCTCAGTCTTCATTTGACCTCGGGACCAGCGGCGTTCATTTGTGCGAGATCTTGGGTGTTTTGCGATCCAGCCGCTTTTGGAGAGGAGCGCGCTCCTTAGTGGCGGCACAGGTGCCCCCAGCCACCTGCGTGGTTCCGAAAGTAATAAAACTGACAAGTGAGGCCTTCGTTTAAAAATTCTGTAGAAGCTGAAGCGATCGGATGTGGACAAAAAAAAAAAACGGGCCCTTCTCGAGATTGCTGTCGGTTACACTGAATTAGACCGGAGTTGCTGCCGCTCTCTGGCCGTGTTTCTTTCACGAGTTAAAATCTCTACATTGATATTTGGACGGTGCATTTTCAGAAATAACATGAACTTGTTTTTAGGGAGAGGTGTGATGGGGAGCGCAGAGTATACTTCTGTCGTCCTGATGTTAAATGTATACGTACAGGAGAGAGTCAAGTGTCAGGATGTATCTATCCATCATCGCGTCTGCCCTGCCCCGAATGGTTTTTTTTGCTGTTCTCTTTACTGGAGCCAGGAATTGTGACCTTACCCGTGTGCACGATTCAAAGGCTATATGGGGACAAGGTAAAACTACAGGTAGGAATAGCTGAATAATTACCTTTAGACCAACCTGAGAAACAAACCTTCCCGAGAGGCCAAACTCATTTAATGGTTCCTAAAAACTCAATCTTGCGGGTGTCAACGGTCATGCTTGATTATTTGCGGCAGCGTTTTATGAAGAAAGCAATAAGAACGCACGGGGCTTTTACAGTGGGGTGCAAGGGAACTATAAATGGGTTCAGTTTTCCCGGCAAAGTCCCTCTGGTCGAGTCAGGTACTGATGGCGCTTCATGCCGCCGTGCCTGAACTATTTAAAGGCAGGGGAGAGGAACTGTGCAGAATGCCTCTGTGTTTTTCGCTGCAAGAACAAAAAACTGACAAAAATGGAACTCGGTTGGCAAGAGAAAAGGCTGCAGCAGCCGCTGTTAAAAGAATAGCCCAGGGGGCTGCAAATTGTTCCAGCGTACCCTGAAATCCCTTGGAAGCCTCCCAGGAGTTCCTCAGTCATCTGTTAGATTTTTCTTTTGAGGAGCGTAGCCATGTTGGTACCTTAAAGACCAACAAGATTTTGAAAGAATCAGCTTTTGAGAGTCAAAAGGGGCATTGGTTCTTGAAAGTCCGTACTCCAAAAACCTTGTCAGTCTCTCCTGGACAGTCTTGTTCTGTGATGTTTTTAGCACTTATCTGCTCAGTTAGAATATGGGTAATGGCAGCAGGACCTCTGGGAAGGGTTGTTACCTGTACAGGTATTCCAAATGTAACTTCCTCCAATTGGGTCATCATAGCCAACAGGCATTTATTTACCCTTGTCCTTTGGCAAGGCCCTGCGCAGTTATTTCGCTACTTTAATCTCTGCCCCGCATCCTCTCACTAGGCATGGTGAAAGTAAGATGGAGAGTTCCGAGAAGGAGGCGGAAGCAAGGGAGGAAGTCCCTGAGAGTATCAGTCTACATCAAAGGATAGGACCAGCATGATAGAGTAAAGGTGACAAATTCCTAGGTCCCTTTCTAGTCACTGGCTATCTAGTAAAAAACCCTCTATAGGTTGAGGCAGGAAACAGCATAAAGTCCCTTTCTTCCAACAGCCAATACTGGAGATTCTCTCTACCAAGCTTAGCCACGCGTGTGTGCCCAGGTAAGCTTCCCTGTGTTCAGCCTCTGTGCCGCTCTGCTCGTTGTGCAAGGGAAAAACACACATACCAGGTGTTGTTTCTGGAGAGCCACAGGTTGCAGACCCCTCACCAGAGTCAGTTGGTAATATTGGTAGTGGCGGCAGAGCCTCTGGAATTCGCCATGCTGGAAAAGCGTGGGAGAATCTCCAGTATTGGCAAGCCCCACCCTCTTGGTTGACACCAGCAATAGGTGAAACCTGGCTGGAGCTGAGCATGAACTGAACATGGACCCTGAATGTGGCCCAGAATCCTCTGCTCTGTGCAAGGCTCCTACAGCAGGCATGTGGCTATGAGAATGGGTTCTGCAAAGGTTCACAGCTTTGGAGGCCAAGCGCAGGCAGAGACATTCACCAAGGAAGTCAAGTGGGGATATCTCCAGATGGTGCCTTGGCAGGCTTCCTGTGCATCTTTGTGTCCCACAGCATGATTGGAGGTGGCATCAGAATGCTTGCCGAATGGTACCCATTCAGTCTTTCCAGAGTCAGCACTATAAGAATTGGACATTAAGGTGCAAGTAGACGTGGAGTCAAGCGATCAGGAGTCAGCAACTAGTATGATACCAATAACAACAACAACAATAACCAGCCAAAGCTGGGCTCAGGGCGGCTGACACACATATTTAAAACAACCAATAAGCCATATTAATAAAGTAGTAAATTAAAACATTCCGTTGTATAACAGATACCCGAATGGTGACTCAAAACCTTCCCCATCAATTACCAGTTCTGCCTCCACCCCGGTTCTAGATCATATGGGGCGAGAGAGGAGGTAACCAAGACGTTACGGTTTAGGATCGGCATCTTCAGTTGTAAGCCCAGTGGAACAGTTTGGCCTTACTGGCCCTGCAAAAGTTATTTAAATCCCACAGGGCTGTGATGTCCTTCGGGAGTGGGTTCCATCAAGCATAGGTGTCAAACTCGTGGCCCTCCAGATGTTATGGACTACTGTTCCCATCATCCCCTGCCCGCGAGCTTGACACCTGTGAATCCAACAGGGAGGCCCTGGCTCTGGTGGAACTCAGCCAAATATCCGAATGAAAGAAGTGTGGAGCAGAGACTAAAGTAGCGAAATAATTGCACAAGGCCTTGCCAAAGGAAAGGCCTCCATCAATGCCTGTAGGCTATGACGACCCAATTGGAGGGAATTACATTTGGAATACCTGTACAGGTAACAACATTGGGAGATGTTGGCTTCTGTGCCCCACTTGTTGGCCTTTTGGGAGCAGCAGGTTAGTCACCTCTTGAAATGGTTCTAGGCTCGAGGGAATGTTGGTGCGACCCAGCAGGAGTGCTCTTACGTTCTTGTCTTTTGAGTCCCTGTGCTATGGCCACCATTCTCTCTGTGCCCTTCTCTTGCCCCTGGTTTGTCTGCTGGGAGATGGTTGGATTTTGCCTCCAGTTGTTGAACCTTTCCCATAGGTCTACATCATAGGTGTCAAACTCGCAGCCCTCCAGATATTATGATGAAGAAGAAGAAGAAGTAGAGGAGTTTGGATTTATATCCCCCCTTTCCTGCAGGAGACTCAAAGGGGCTGACAATCTCCTTGCCCTTCCCCCCTCACAACAAACACCCTGTGAGGTAGGTGGGGCTGAGAGAGCTCCGAGAAGCTGTGACTAGCCCAAGGTCACCCAGCTGGCGTGTGTGGGAGTGCACAGGCTAATCTGAATTCCCCAGATAAGCCTCCACAGCTCAGGCGGCAGAGCGGGGAATCAAACCCGGTTCCTCCAGATTAGATACACGAACTCTTAACCTCCTACGCCACTGCTGCATATGGACTACAGTTCCCATCATCCCCTGCCAGCATGATGCAGGGATGATGGGAACTGTAGTCTGTAACATCTGGAGGGCTGTGAGTTCGACACCTGTGGTCTACATAGTGATAGCAACATTCTTCTGTTGTTTTTGACAGATTCTAGCAACCAAGTTACTTTAGAGAGTGGGAAATTGGGGCTCGGCCTGCGAGACCATCCGGAAGTACCCGACCTGCTGTATATCAGCTGAGTGGATTATCTGGTCTGATCATTTTAATCTCTGCATCTTCCTGATGTAGGTTATTAATGGGTTATTTATTCCATACTGAAAAATGCAGGTCATGAATACATAGAGAAATGTGTGTGTTTGGATGCTCAGGAGAAACACAGGGGTGCCGTGGTTAGAGTGTCAGACAAGGATCTGGGCAACCCAAGTTTGAATCTCTTGCTCTGCTGTGGAGCTCGTTGGACCACCTTGGGCCTGTCACCCGGGGTTCTTGTGGGGATAAAATGGAGGAGAAGAGAACAGTGTCAGCTGCCTGGAGTCCCTCTTGGGGACGACGGTGGCCTAGAAAAGAAGGACATACTCAAAAATAAAGATCAGCCTTGCAAAGGATTTTGGAGGTGTCCGGGCTCGGCTGCAGCGCCCGGACTTGCCCCACTGAGTCCCGCACCAGCTGGTACTGCGGGAGATGGGAAGGCTGCAGAGGAGCCTCTTGCAGGGAGGGTGAAGGCCTTAAAGGCCTCAGAGGCCTGATTCAAAGGGGAAGGCAGGGAAGAGAGGAGGCTGAGGCCCAGCAAGCCCACAGCTGAGGTGGCTGGAGAAGATGGGCTGGAGACGCAGCTGGGATGAGGGAGAGGAGTGAGAGGGCAGAAGGGATATAAGGAAGTGGGAATGGGCGAGTCTGGAGCTACCGCAGCAGCAGGGAATGTGGGTGGGGGTGCGAAGAGACAAGGGAAAGGAACAGCTCCAGGGTGGGAAGTGGGAAGGAGGGAAGAGGACCCTGAAGCCCAGACCCCTTTTGGGAACCTAGACCCCGGTTCAAGCTGGTCCCCACCCTGTGCAGTAACAGGGTGGGAGTCGTTCACGCAAGCTGTAAACACCTCTCCCTATGAAGCATCAAGGGAGAGAGAGAGGGACGGTGCGAACTCTCAAGCCAGACCGGGGAAGGGAGGCAAGGAGGCCTGCTAGGAGGAGGGTGGCGTGGACGAGGGCTGCCCCGTACACCCAGTTCTTTGTGGGCGCGGTGGTTTCTTGGCCCTTGGGCCAATTGGGAGAGTCGTCATCTGGGGAGACCAACCCCCGGGTTAGGGAGGAGGGAAGGACACACCACCCAAAGGGCCCGGGCGAGGGGGGGGGGACGCCACAGGAGGGTCCCTGACAATATTGCTGCTGCCACTGCCGGGTGACCGCTTGACTACCACTTCCATCAAATTTGCTCAAATGCCCCAGCTCTCTGCCCTGGGGGGGCTCTCTGCCTCTGCAGGTGCAATATCAGGGGGAGGCCTCCGTGCGTGGCCGTCCCCGCACCCGTCTCCTCCCCTCGCTAGGGCTTGCAGGTTCTGCTTGAGCTCCTCTCTGACGAGTGCTAATCGCGAAATGCCAAGCGAGGGTCTGGCTGGAGTCGTCCCCCCCCCCCACATATTAAACATTCTGAACTTGTCCTTTTGCTCATAGATTGTGCATAATTAATAATTAAACAGTTTCCGTTGTAATGGGTTGACCTGCCTGAACTGTTCATTATTCACCAGGCAAAGGCATCACTCAAAACACAGGCGACCGACCCCCCCATTCCCCCCCTCGGCTTCACCCTTCTCTGTTCTCAGGCTGTGTGTATACAAATCGGTTTGGTTTGACGACCCCCCCCCACCCCACCCCGCCTCCGGGCTTGTCCCTCCCAGCCCTCTAAAGGGAAGGGGGAAATCGAAAGGAAGCCGTTCTGCTTTGGGGCTTGCTCTGGGCGCAGCAGGGTCCTTTGGAGGAACTGTGGTGCTGTTCTTGATGCATCTTTGCAGTGGCCCTTTTTATACGTTCCGCGCGTCCCCCACGGTGATGCAAATTCCCCGGTTCAAATATCGCCTTATCACCCGACTTGGTCGCCTCGGGCAAAACTGGCGTGCTTGAAGAAACACACAGCCTATCTCAGAGAGTTCCCGCAGAGGTCTTCAGTGTCCAGAGTTGCTTTGACAGTGGGCAGTATGGCTCGGTAGAGCTTTTATAGTGGTCAGGGAGAGTCAGCTGACTGGCTTTGTCCAATAGGAAGCTTGGGTGCAGTTTGACTCCTTTCGCAGGTCCCACCTTCAGGATTAGCCAGAACTTGCTTGAGCTGCATCCATAAGACACTAGTTCTAGACCAGTGGTGGCGAACCTATGGCACGGGTGTCAGAGGTGGCACTCAGAGCCCTCTCTGTGGGCACACACAAACAGAGTCTCCCCCCCCCCCCCCATCTAGGCTGGCCTGGGCCGCTGGGCTCAATTATTAGCATTAAACCTAAGACCTAGTTTTGGGGAAGCAGTGTAGGCAACCCTGTTAAGCACTGTTAAACCCCATTGATTTTCATGAGAAGAACTAAAGCATGATCCTTTACCTGGCAGTAAGCTCAGTTGCTGGCAATGGGAATTGCTTCTGAGTAAACTCTCCTAGGGTCGTGATTCACCCGTTGGAAGAGTTGCACAGTTGCTTCAAAGCAAAGTCACCGACTACCACTAAGCTTACTCCCGAGTAACGCATGTCTCGAGCCAACCATTTTTTCTAAACTAAACCCTCAGTATTCAGGTTAAATTGCCGTGTTGACACTTTGTGATAAATAAGTGGGTTTTGGGTTGCAATTTGGGCACTTGGTCTCGAAAAGGTTCACCATCACTGTTCTAGACCCACTCGGGACTAGTGTCGCTGCAGTCCTGCAAAATCATTATATCGGCCTACCTTACATGGGTGTTATCTGGATAACTTAAGTGAGGCACTCAAATTACAATTTAAGATGTGGCATTTGTATACCGCCGCCACCTCCCGCTGACGCCTTTTGCAGGCGGGCTGCGGAAGAGCCGTGGTTTCCTGCACCGCCGGTTCAGTCGTACCAGTTCACAGCCGCTCTTTCTGCACGGCGGGAATCACAAACCGGGCCTCGGAATGCTCTTTCCCGTTTCCTCTTCAGTTACTTTTGATTTAAATTGTATTTTGCTGCAATTTCCGATTGTTTGAATCGGAAACAAAGCCTTAATAAGAGTTCTAGTTAATTTTCTGTCTTGTAATTACCACTCTCATTTTTCTGATAATTGGCTGCCGCAATTATATGTATATTTACTAATCACGTCGGCAGCTCGCCGGCCGCGTCTTCCTGCCGCCATTGATAACGACGGGCGGGCTGGTGGGTATCGCGGAGGTGCTGCTAATCGTCACCCTCATCATCTCGTATTAAAAAATAAATTCTCCCTCCCCCACCCCCCACAACACCGCATCAAAGCTATTTTCTTCGCAACCCCCCCCCCGTAATGAACAGCACACGCGCATTTGACACAGTTGTGTGCGAGAGAAATTGTTTGGCGCCCACCAAATGCGGCACGCTCCCGAGTTTCTTGCCTGCAGCACTGCAAGGTTGTATGGGATGATGTATGGCTCTTGCAAATGGCCAAAGCGCTCCAAAGCACTACAAGATTAAAATAAGTCATTCCTTTGTTAATTTAAATAGGTGCATGCATCATACTTTGCGGAGCACTCAGGGCTGGGGGGACGCAAACGTGGGGAGGGGGAAGAGACGGTAGCAAAAGCCGCCGAAAGGTATTTTTAATAGCAAATGAGAATAGATGAGAAGAGAGTCATTTGCAGCTGACTCCTGTTTTATGTGGCTCTCGTGTTCCAACTGTAGGTCTAATGAGATGACTGTTAAAGTACTGTGCAGCGCAATTTCATTACATCCTGAGCAGTTACACTATAAACACTAGCAAATCTCTCTTGTCAGTCTTGGTGGGGCAGGGGGGGGGGGCAGGGGGAGGGAAGGGTCTCTCAATTTGCAAATCCCCCATGCGCCGGCGAAATACTCCTCCCTAAAATAACCCGATAGTTTCACGCACGTTGTTAGAAACGTAGTGGCAGATTTTTGTTTTGATGGGTTTTCTGTTAATTGGACTCACAGTTTTCTAATTTTTTAAAATATTATCTTTCCAGCATTCCCCCCCCCCCTTTTACACCCACCCACCCACGCTTCCATTCCACCTCTCCTCCTTAAATCTAACAAGATTTGGGATTGCTAAGTGTAAATAAATAGCAACTAGGATGCAGGAAGCAAAGATCGGTGCAGGAATAATTTCCCGGCTCTTTGTTAATTACAAGACCATTTGGGTGTTACTTAAATAATCATTAATTTCTCATTTACACTCTCCCCACCTTTGGTTCTGCCCTGTGGCTACCGTTGTCCCTTTCTTGGCTCCCCTCGGTCGGTCGTCGTTCCACATGTTTTTTACCCATTGTGTAACATTCATTACTTCCAAATGCCAGATTCCTAACATGTTCCTGAGACGTCCTCCCTTTCTTTCCCGCCGACTGGTTTTCAGTCTGGAAGCAGCTACACAATTAACAAATGGGGCTCACCCTCTCTGGTTTGTCTCCCGTCTCTCACCCTCTGTGTGTGTGTGTGTGTGTGTGTGTGTGTGTTTCCCCTCCCTCCCCCTGACCTTCTGTCCTCCCCCAATCCAAACCCAATTGCAGGAATCGCCCGTCCTTCCGGTTGGGGAGTTCTCCGAGCCGTTTGTACACTTCATCACTCAATGGTAAGCTTCGTTTGCAAATGTTCCGTGCCCTTGATGTAAATGATACATGCCATTAACTCCACAGTTCCACAGGACCTTCTGGCTTCCTCGGTATCCTTCCAGAGACGCCAGGGACTGGGGAGGCCTTGGGCAGTTGGGCCGGCAAAGCTCCACAAACTGTTTAAATTATGTAAACGTTATTTACACAAAGGGTCATAAAAGTACTTCGGAGGGAGAATGTTTACCCCCCCCCCTCCTTGTTTTAATAAATGACTGGGGACCTGGGTGTATTCTCCAGGAGCTAGCTGTGTGTGGGTTTTGTTTTGTTATTGTTGTATTTTTAAATCACTGGAAGAGGAATGACAGATAATCATATTTATAGCCATTATTCAGGCATCCCGATATTATTTATGTTAAAAAGAGAGAGAGAGAGCCCTGTCTCTCCTTTTAACATGAGCTAAACTGTGCACATGATTGATTTGTTGGCTTTTCATTTAGAAATGGTTTTATGGGTTTTCTTCTTTGAGAGGCTGTTCTCGATAGTGGGCACGTTTCTATTTCTAAACCGTACCGTAGGGCACGTTCGGTTGCTTCCACGTGAGCCACCTTGTTTGATAGGGGGCCACTTCAATTAACTGGGAGGAAGAATTTTAAAGGAATCTGTGTTAAAGAAGGAATATCCTAAGCACCAAAAGGATAAAGATCTGTACGCAGCCTATTATAATGAATAGGGGAAAGTCATTTTAATGCCACACTTATATGAAAAGCTAATAAGCAAGCCCTAAAGCAATAAGAAAAAGGTTGAACTTTAGGGACAGAGGAGGATTTCCCCCCTCTCTTTCTTTTTCCAAAATGAACATTTGGATCAAACTAGAAATTTGGGTATAATTTAGCATAAGAGGGAGGGAGGGGATTATGTCATACTTGGAAGGGCATCAGTTTGTTTGTTTGTTTGTTTGTTTGTTTGTTTGTTTGTTTGTTTGTTTGTTTGTTTATTTATTATTTCTTCGATTTTTATACCGCCTGATCCCCAAAGGGCTCCGGGCGGTGAACAGCACAATTCAAACATCAGCAGGAGCAAGTCATACACAAAATACAAATACATAGGCTCCATCCCATAATCATCAATAAAACAACCTAAAAACTCATATAAAACTGCGGATAACAGTTGATACAAAAATAAACAAGAGGCGTCCAGAAACCCCAATTTAAAACCTACCCCCAAAAGGGGGGATGGCGGGCCCCTCAATTACACCTGCCCTGTCCTTCCACTTTTAATCAGGCTGAGATCTGATCCTTTGGAAAGGAGGACTACAAACCATTTCCTTCCTCAAGCCCAGTAAAAGAAAAGAGTGCTCAGTACAGCGCAGGATCAGGTTACTACGGTATTAAGAGGGCAACTTGTGTTAAAATGCGTTGGGGCACACAATCAACCTGGGGCCCCAGAAGACGCCCCCCTCGTTCCCTGGTTTCAATTCCCCATTTCTTTGGATGCAAAAAAAAAATTCGATGGGTGTCAACAGAGCCCAGTTCTGAGGAGGTGATCTGGGGCTGAGAGGGTGAATCGTTTGGATAGGCTAAGAGGATGCCGGCTGAAACAGATGCGAGAGAGCCGTTCTCTGGGAATGTCCCAAAAGGCAGCGTTCCGATAAACAAATGAACAGTGGAACTTTCCAGTTAATTGAAATAATAAATACAAAGGTTTATGTTTATTATAAGACTGATCCACTTTTGGGGTAGATTTGGCTTTTGTACCACAAGTCGTAATTGTGGGCGATCTCTCCTGCTCTTGAAAAGTAAGGGACAAGGGACAGCCGGCACCTTTCTGTCTGCGCCCAGAGATTAATCGGAGAGCGCATTGTTTTTATATTTTTTTAATTGAGGCGAGAGGAGGGCAAACCTCCATAGAAATGTCCACAGATGTCAGGCTGAAGCGTGAATGATGGCAGATAATAGCCTCGTTCTCCCACGAGATCCAGCTACTTCGGAATGTCAGATTACGAGTGTTGTTGCCAGGGCGGCTTTGAGCGGCTTGCAAGAATGCAGCCCACAGTTGGGCTGTGCACGGTTATTAGGGGAGTGATCCACCGGACCTGCTCGCTGCCACCTCTGCGCTGTCATTGCTGATGGCAGTCAGAGCTGGCATGGCCCCTGGCGGAAGGCACATGCAACGCCGCACAGCGCCACTGGCTGCCCTGGGCAACCGTGGCTTTTTCGATGAGTGATTCTTCCTGCACACTTTTGGTCTGTAGCAAGCAGAACCAGATCCACAGGTGACTCAGTTCTCATTTCATTTGTTGATTGACTACATTTGCGTCCTGCCATTAAGAAGAAGAAGAGTTTGGATTTATATCTCCCCTTTCTCTCCTGCAGGAGACTCAAAGGGGCTGACAATCTCCTTGCCCTTCCCCCCTCACAACAAACACCCTGTGAGGTAGGTGGGGCTGAGAGCTCCAAGAAGCTGTGACTAGCCCAAGGTCACCCAGCTGGCGTGTGTGGGAGTGCACAACTAATCTGAATTCCACAGATAAGCCTCCACAGCTCAGGCGGCAGAGCTGGGAATCAAACCCGGTTCCTCCAGATTAGATACATGAGCTCTTAGCCTCCTACGCCACTGCAGCTACCAATTTAAAACAGACATGATAAAAAAAAATTCACGTTGGAATCCACCTCCTCCCAAATACACCTCCTTCAAACCATTTTTTAAAGTGTGAAAAAACCCACCCAGAATTGAAATGCGGATCAAAGTTTGAAAAAATACATACCAAACATAAAAATATTGGCTAGAGAGGAAGGATGGTTGAGGGAACACCAAAAGAAACAAAAAAAAGTTCTTCGCCTTCTGGCGGAAGACGGCAACCGAAGCGGACAGGCGGATCTGGTTGAGTTCCAGAGTTCCTTCTTGTCTGTGAACAGAGATGGGGGAGGGATCCGACTAAGCCAGCGCTGGTTCCAGGTTTGGGGAAGGTTGCTTAGGTGCAGAGGTCTCAGGGTCCCCCTCCCCATCTGTACCTACCTCCAGCCCCCCTCCCCCACCCTGGTCACACCTTCCTTCCCTCTCACCAGCCTGCATTTCCTTTTCCTGCCCACTTGTGAGACCTCCCACCACCCTTTCCCCCTGGTGGCCCTGGGCAGTGCATGCAGTTGGGGGTGCAGGTGGTGGTGGAGGTGGAGCAAGTCCTGGGGGGGGCGGGTTTCAGAAACAGCGGGCCCCAGTCGCGACCCCACCTGAGGTTCCACTGAAGCTGACCACAGGCTGAGTGCAGAAGGAGCCCCCGCCCTGCCTGAAGCCACTGCTCACTAGCGATAATGGACCGTCCAACACAGACGAGAACCCAAGGATTGGGTCCTGCCACAGATGCCGGTTTCTGTACCCCCCTCTTTTGCTTTGGGGCTGGTGCCGCAGTGGCTCTCCAGGCCAGCTCTGCATTGCTCCAGGGGCCCTGGAAAGAGCCAGAAAGCTGCAGGTGAGCGAAGAGGTCACTGACGGAGCGGTCCAGCCATCTGAACCGAGAGGGACGGATTTGCTTGAGGCTGGGGCTGGGCCGTGGCTGCCTGCCTGTCGAGACCAAACGAAGAGGGACTGCCTTCGTTCCACTCACGAGAGTCTGAGTGGAGGAAAGTTTACAACGATTGGAAAGCATCCACTTTTCTTTCTTTCCAGTCATAGAAATCAAAATGTCTCTTGAAACAGCTGCCCACGGAAGCGGCATTGCATTCTCCAGAAAGCCCCCAATTGTGTGTCGCTTGGAGGAAAGTTTGTAGAATTGATGCCAGCTCCCTGCTCCGGCTGTGAGGGACGTGGGGAGGGTTCCCTCATTGCCTGTTGCACCGTTGGTAGAAAACGGCTGTTGTGCTTCTCCCAGGAGGGCTCTTCCGGTTTCTGTATCCCTAGAGTGACCTGAAAGCAGGACCAACAGCATCCAGTAGGCCACCCGGGGCTCGGTTACCTGAGCACTTCAACGTGGTTATTTGCACCCTTGCGCCAATAAGAACTTCTGGTTCTTTGCGTTGGCGCTACTGGAGAGCCTGTATGTCTGCAGAGGCGTATCAGGGAGAAATGGCGCCCAGGGACAACCCCTTCTTGGGCACCCCTCTGCACCAGAGGCCGGGGCGGGACTAGGAGGGGTGGGGGCGTTCGGGAGCAGGGCCTGGGGAGACCAAAAGCTGGCCTGCATGGAGGCCAGGGGGCGGGTCTCAGTGGCGTGCAGCTGGGACGCACGCCTCTTGGCAACGTGGGGGGTGCCTTAAGAACATCCTGAGTGTAGGAAGTGACCCCAAACATGCAATGTGGGCAATGTGGAGCAGCAGTGGCATAGGAGGTTAAGAGCTCGTGTATCTAATCTGGGGGAACCGGGTTTGACTCCCAGCTCTGCCGCCTGAGCTGTGGAGGCTGATCTGGGGAATTCAGACTAGCCTGTGCACTCCCACACACGCCAGCTGGGTGACCTTGGGCTAGTCACAGCTTCTCGGAGCTCTCTCAGCCCCACCTACCTCACAGGGTGTTTGTTGTGAGGAGGGAAGGGCAAGGAGATTGTCAGCCCCTTTGAGTCTCCTGCAGGAGAGAAAGTGGGGATATAAATCCAAACTCCTCCTCCTCCTCTTCTTCTTCTTCTCCTTCTCCTTCTCCTTCTTCTTCTTCTCCTTCTTCTCCTTCTCCTTCTTCTTCTTCATCCTCTTCTTCTTCTTCTTCTTCTTCTTCTTCTTCTTCTTCTTCTTCTTCTTCTTCTTCTTCTTGGTGGTGTCACTGTTTATGGCTCAAGCTTTGAAATAGAAGAGAAGCTGGAAGGATGGATTGATTGATTGATTGATTGATTGATTGATTGATTGATTGATTGATTGATTGATTGATTGATTGATTGATTGATTGATTGAAATATGTTTATGCCTGCCATTCTCCCAGGCATTCTCGAGTTAAGACTCATCCTTCACGTTTTATGCATAAGGCCAATTCTTTTCTTTTTTAAAAAAAAAAAAGTGGTCAATCAAAACTGGTGATTAAAAAAAACCCAACCTTCCACATTTTAAGTGAATGCAGAAAATAGTCCTTTTTTAAAAAATACACCGTCTTTTTTTTCTTTCTTTGGTCTCCAGCATGAGAAAACAGCCCAAGGAACGGCCTGCTCCGGAAGAGTTAATGGTGAGTTCTCCCTGACACCCAAACAATAAAACTTTGCTAATTTATTGCAGGCGAAAGTTTGTTGATTGTGTTTTCTCCACAAGTTAACCAACGCTAAATCTAAATTTTGCTTCCAGCTCTGACAGCCGGCAGATGCTGGCAAGTCACGCAGATAACTTCTCCCCTCCTTCCGTTGTCACGCTTAGCTCCATTTCATGAAGGCTTTAATGACGGGCGGGAATCCCTGACATTTGGCGTGCTCTGGTATTCCTGTCAGGCTTGAGTGTATTGACCTCTGCAGCCACTGGAATGGCCTTGGCGTTGGCATTTATGGCATCTGTTGGAGAAAACCACTCTTACGACAAAACTATGCTCCAGGTTTTGCCAAGATTTTCATTGTCGGGGGGAGCGAAAGTCTGCCTTGCAAGAGGTCCTGGGAGAATTGCTCTCATCCTTTTTTACAGCCTCCTGCTTTGGTAGTCTGCTGGGTGCTGGGCCCCTCAAGTCATAACCAAAATCCAAATCCAAAACCTTTATTAGGCATAAAACCGGTGTGTGTCAAGAATTCCAAATACAGTAAGAAGGTAATTATTGCGCAACTTGCAGTACACAGAGCAAAAATATAGCAACAGCTTCAGAGATTTCAACATTAGAGTTATTTAGAAGCTTAGCCATTTTTATCTTATCAGAAAGGAGCATAAATCCTGTTGGTCATACAGTTCTCAAATCAGTTCTAATGTTGTTGTATTTTGAACAGTGAAGCAGAATATGAGAAAGTGTATCAGTTGTATCAGGACAAAATCGATAGCAACGCTTATTTTGTGGAATATTAGAGAAGCGACCTTGAAGATGTACTGACGGAAAAGAGTTACACCTCGCTCTAGTCATGACCCATCTGCAATGGTAATTAACAAGTTGTTCCAGGTATAAAGCAGGGCTAGATTTCTGAGGGATAATCCCAAAGAATATTGGAGAGCAAGAGCTTAGCTCAGTCTTACAGGCCCTGCGGAACTCACCAAGGTCCCGCAGGGCCCGGACAGCTGGAGGCAGAGCATTCCACCAGGCAGGGGCCAGGGCCGTAAAGGTCCTGGCCTGGGTCGAGGCCAGTTTCAAAAGCAGGTTGCAGTTTGGCGATGTGAGATGCCGTTCCAAGGGGAAAAAACACATTTCGTCAGCCTTCTCCAGCATCTGCAGACGCTGTTTCCCTCCCTGTTTCTCCGTCTGTACGTGGAAGGCTTGACCGTGGATCTAAAAATGGATATGAGCAGTTTCAATTGCCTAGTTAAGAAATTGCCGAGTTCCTTAGTGAGCTGGAACTTTTGTGCTTTTCTCTCTGCCCGTCCGTCCTTTCCTTGGAGAGTGGGGGGGTTTGAGGCTGCCTTAATTTGCCGGGCCCCCCCCTTTTTTTATTAACTTTGGACGGTTGGAAGGTTCCTGCACTTAGTCACATCTGAGAGAACTTGGAACAGGTTCTAGAGACGGCGATGCCTTTGCCTTCTGCGTTGTTATTATTCTATGGCTGGGTGGCTTGGCTATTAAACCAACAGAATGGGGTTTCATAAAACCTGTATCTCTTTGTAAATGCATGTTTTCCGGGATGCGATCGGCCTGCCATTCATAAATAAAACATCCGCAGATCGCACTTCCAACCCTCGGTGTGTATATATATGTGTGTGTGTGTGTGTATGTGCACATTCAGAAGCTATAACACCACTCCAGGGTGTAAAGTCATAAAGAGGGAGGCCAAGGGGTGAATGCCGATAGGAACGGCGACAAAGAGTTATATATCTTTCCAACTACCTGCCCTAAGGTGGCTGATGCTTCTCACAAGACAGGATCTTTTTTTACCCCTTTGAATAATTAAAAAAGCATGACTGCTTCAAAAAGGGACCTTTGGAAAAAAAAAAAGATTGAACGTGTCCGCCCTGTGGTGCTTCCCCTTCGTGGAAAACCGGCTCCTCCCCTAGCCGCTTCCTCAGCCATTTGGTGCCCGAAGGAGTCTGTGGTGAGGAGGGAGGACAGCTGGTCCTGCGGCCAGGAAACCAGAAGCAAAAGGGCGTGCTGCCGGGGCAGAGCCCCCTGAACCCAGAGGGGTGGGGCAGAGGCGCGAAACAGCAGTCCTGCTTCCGATCTGGAGGAACCGGGTTCGATTCCCCGCTCTGCCGCTTGAGCTGTGGAGGCTTATCTGGGGAACTAGATTAGCTTGTGCACTAACTGCCACACACGCCAGCTGGGTGACCTTGGGCTAGTCACCGCTTTTCGGAGCTCTCTCAGCCCCACCCACCTCACAGGGTGTTTGTTGTGGAGGGGAAGGGCAAAGAGATTGTAAGCCCCTTTGAGTCTCCTACAGGAGAGAAAGGGGGGATATAAACAGAGGTGGGATCCAGCAGGTTCTCACAGGTTCCCGAGAGTAGGTTACTAATTATTTGTGTGTGCCGAGAGGGGGTTACTAATTGGTGATTTTACGCCCCTCCTCTCATCAGTAGCATTCAGAACTTGAAGCAGTCTAGCAGGAGGTGCACCAACGTGCGTGGCAGCCTGCGTGCATTCGTTTCCTGCCCAAGGACCGGCGCAGTGGCTGCGTCCTTGCCACAGCCTCGCCCCGGAATGCCCCGCCCCGGAATGCCCGACCACACCCCCGGAATGCCCCGCCCAGCCCCATTGGCACTACGCCACAGTTTGAATCCCACCACCATGGGAACCTGTTACTAAAATTTTTGGATCCCACCACTGGATATAAATCCATACTACTACTACTACTACTACTACTACTACTACTACTACTACTACTACTCTTCCTCTGCTGCTGCTGCTGCTGCTGTTGTTCTGGACTTCAGAATTCAAATTGCTTTTCGAGCTACAGGTCACGTTTCCTGCATTTTTCCCCCCCCAGCCAAGGAAGCCTATAGCTCAGATGACTGAACAGAATGGCAAAGCAGTTCCCAGTCAGACTCCGAGGGCAGGGCAGCGGTTTGCCTAGCTTTTCAGCCCCCCCCACCTCCCGTGGGGTGGGGTATGTTGCAGGACTGAAGTGGCATCAAGGCTAAGCAAGGATTGGCTTGGCTATCGCTCTCTGCTGGGAAGAAGAAGAGGGGGAGGAGTTTGGATTTATAATCCCACCTTTCTCTCCTGTAAGGAGAATCAGAGGCTTCCAACTCCTTTCCCTTCCTTACCTACGGCAGGCACCTTGTGAAGTAGGTGGGGCCGAGAGAGTTCTGAGAGAACTATAACCAGCCCAAGGTCACCCAGCAGGAACGTAGGAGTGCGGAAGAAAATCTGACTCACCAGATGAGATTCTGCCACTCATGTGGAAGAGTGGGAAATCAGACCCGGTTCTCCAGACTAGAGTCCACCTCCTCTTAACCACTCCACGGGGTGGGAGGAGGGGGAGTTGCCCAGATGCCAGCAAATCTGTTGGCCCACCTCATTAAGTGCTCGCACTAATTGCAGTGCTAAGAGTTTCACCAGGTCCAGTCCAGCTGTTAAAATTTCAATTTTAAAAATATGCCTTACACAGGTCTCTGCGGTGTCTGTTTTGAGATCTAGAAGCCCTGCTGCCAAATACAGATATTTTAAAAATATTTGATCAGGCATTCCTGCATTGCAGGGGGTTGGACTTGATGGGGTCTCTTCCGACTCTTATGATTCTATGATTCTGGTTAGAAAAAGGTCCATGGGCTCAGCAGGAAACCCAGATGACAGAGAGGTGGCAGGCTCATATTCTTCTAGTCCAGGGGTCTGCAACCTGCGGCTCTCCAGATGTTCATGGACTACAAATCCCATCAGCTCATGCTGGCAGGGGCTGATGGGAATTGTAGTCCATGAACATCTGGAGAGCCACAGGTTGCAGCCCCCTGTTCTCGTCGGGCGTTCTGCTTCCAGCAGCTGCCAGATGTCTCCAGGTGCTTACAAGCATGGCAGGAATGCGACAACCTTCCTTAATTGGTTGTTCCCAGTTTCTCGCATGTTATAATAGACTGTCCCTAAATGTGAAGCTTCCATTTAGCTCTCTTGGGTATTCGGCCTGTCCTTCCTGAACGCTGCCTGGCAGTGAGTCCCCTGGCTGTCAGGTTCATTGGAGAGAGGCAGTAGGTTTGAACTACCAGTGGAGCAAGCAGCCGGGTCAAAGGCTATCCGACTTCTGGAAGCGTTCTAGATAAAGGGAGCTCCTTGGACCAGTGCAGGAGCAGAGGGTACAAGGAACGTTTCCCACTTTCTGAATATGAGCAGAGGTGGGATCCAGCAGGTTCTCACAGGTTCCCGAGAGTAGGTTACTAATTATTTGTGTGTGCCGAGAGGGGGTTACTAATGGGTGATTTTGCCACGTGATTGTTGCCTTAGTTACGCCCCTCCTCTCAGCAGTAGCGCGCAGAACTTGAAGCAGTCTAGCAGGAGGTGCACCGGGCGATGGCGCGGCAGCTCATGGCGCCTGCGTGCATTCAAGTTCTCCTCGCCCAAGCGACTGGCACAAGTGGCTGGCGCCCTTGCCACAGCCGCCTCAGGAATGCTCTGGCCACGCCTCCTGTGCCCGTGGTTCCTCGCTTCCCAGCCCCATTGGTGCTACGCCACAGTTTGAATCCCACCCCCATGGGAACCTGTTACTAAAATGTTTGGATCCCACCACTGGATATGAGCCATCACAGAGACTGGTATCGTACAGGCAGTTCGGTGTAATTAAAGATTAGCTGCGACGTAGCAACAGCAGGGCTCCCCTCTTTTCTCACGCTGCAAATGATTGTTACGTTATTAAATGCATTTTGGAAAACTAGCATTGTAACTACTGCAGAGTTTCCAAATCCACAGCTCCCATCTAAGGTAGCATCATCAGTAAGTTTTCCTTGCCTAGAAAGGGAAGGGGCAGGAAAGGAGAATGCGGCTTGCATGGGGAAGTATTTTTGATGCACCAGAGCTCTTTTTCCACATGAAGCAGCCCTCTGTTGTGTCCGGTCCTTGGTCCATCGTGGCCAGTCTTGTCTAAGTGTTGTCAAATTAGCAGCAGGGTCTCCAGTCAACTAAGAAGAAGAAGAGTTTGGATTTATATCCCGCCCTTTCTCTCCTGCAGGAGACTCAAAGGGGCTGACAATCTCCTTGCCCTTCCTCCCTCACAACAAACACCCTGTGAGGTGGGTGGGGCTGAGAGAGCTCCGAGAAGCTGTGACTAGCCCAAGGTCACCCAGCTGGCATGTGTGGGAGTGCACAGGCTAATCTGAATTCCCCAGAGAAGCCTCCACAGCTCAGGTGGCAGGGCTGGGAATCAAACCCGGTTCCTCCAGATCAGAATGCACCTGCTCTTAGCCACTACGCCACTGCTGCTCCTAAGGCCTTTCCCATCACCTGCCGCTCGGTCCTTTTAGCTGGAGTTGCCGGGAATTAAACCTGGGGCCTTCTGCATACCTGCCCCCTCTTTTGGAGTGACCATTTGAACCCAGTGGATCCAAGGGCACTTTTTGAGAGCATGAAAATGTGCTCCTCCTGTGTGCAGAGCAGAGTAACCCAAAAAGCAGAGAGGTCCATCCATCCATCAGCCCAGCCTGCCTTTTGACTGCCAAAAACTCCAGGCGTGCAAGCTCCTCTTCCAAGATTTATCACGTTCTCACATTTGTATCCTCCTCCTCCTCCAAAGAACACAGGGCAGCGACAGTTCACCTTTCGTTATCCTCAAGCCAATCCAGCCAGCCATTGGTCCATAGTCAGCCAATAAGCTTCATGGTAGGGTGAGGATGCAGCTTAGGCCTCCATATTGCAAGTCAGGCTAAACCTCGATACATCATGTAATGCTTGGAAATCGTGTCCTCCCGGGTTGATACTGAAGAAAGAGAGAGATTTCCCCTGGCTCCAGATGCACAGGTAGATTCCTGAGAGTAGCCCGAAGCCTAATGCAGCCTTTCCAGATATGGATTCATACTTCATCAGCCCCTGCCACGTGGCAGGGGCTGATGGGAATTGTAGTCCATGAACATCTGGAGAGCCGCAGGTTGCAGACCTCTGATTCAGAGGGTCCTTGGATGAAACAGAAAACTCCTCTTGGGTTTGATGTGGCCAACATCTGGATCTGAGCTCTCAGAAATAATACAAGGCAGAAAGAGCCGCTTTACCTGGAAGAATTTCCATTTCTCTGCCTCTCCATTTCAAGTCTGGCCCAGCTTTGGCCTGATGCTAGACCCACCTGGAGTCGAAGCAGGCGCCGTTCTTTAGACGAGGCCTGCTGTCCCACGGTCCACCTCGGACGCCGGGTTCTTGTTCCTATGCTAGGCTTCCAGTCCGACGCGCGGCATCGTAGTCTCAGCCTCGGGCGGCGCCAGCTTTTTTTTTCTCGCCTCTTCCATCCCTAAGCTCTATTTAATAGAATCTATGCATAGCAAGTAACCAGGTCAAAGAGAGGCAGTCTTCCCCTGTCTGAGATCAATCGCCGGCTAATACTTTATCTAGGTCACTTTATTATCTCGTGGCGAGACCGTTCCCATTCGCCGCCTCCTTTTGTAAGACGCGCTTCGGCTGTGGAGAAAAGTGTGTTATCGCATACATATTAAAAACATATACCCATTCTATCTGTATGTAAATGCGCTGGGCACAGCTGGATATTGCCAGGGAGTTTGATTTACTAATGGTTATTATCTGTTCTCGCTGTTCAGTGGCAGAGAGAGCTTCAGCTAGCAGGCTGACGTGGAAATTGTCTCCCAGTAGCGCCAGTCTGCTTATGAGAATTGCCGGAGAAGATGGCCCCTTTTCGGGCTTTTTGCGTGGCTAGGAGGCTCTTTAAAGGCGCTCTCGCGCTCCCCGGGTGAGTTTCCAACTGGAAAGTGCGCCGCTGCTGGAAAGTTAATAAGATACCTTACACAGTGTTTTTTCCGATTTCTCCCACCTCCGCCACCTTCAGAAGGGCAGGAGCTGCAGAAAGAAAAATCTTGTCTGGTTCTGTCCCTCTTGGGGGGGGGGGGGGAGAGAAGAAGAAGAAGAAGAAGAAGAAGAAGAAGAAGAAGAAGAAGAAGAAGAAGAAGAAGAAGAAGAAGAAGAAGAAGAAGAAGAAGAAGAAGAAGAAGAAGAAGAAGAAGAAGAAGAAGAAGAAGAAGAAGAAGAAGAAGAAGAAGAAGAAAAGAGGAGGAGGAGGAGGAAGAGTTTGGATTTATATCCCCCCTTTCTCTCCTGCAGGAGGCTCAAAGGGGCTTACAATCGCCTTGCCCTTCCCCCCTCACAACAAACGTCCTGTGAGGTGGGTGGGGCTGAGAGAGCTCAGAAGAGCTGTGACTAGCCCAAGGTCACCCAGCTGGTGTGTGTGGGAGTGCACAGGCTGATCTGAATTCCCCAGATAAGCCTCCACAGCTCAGGCGGCAGAGCGGGGAATCAAACCCGGTTCCTCCAGATTAGATACATGAGCTCTTAACCTCCTACGCCACTGCTGCTCCTGGAGACGTAACCGTCACTCTCCGTCCCGCTGTGGATGGTGCCAAGGAGCTGTCAGGACGGGGAAGAGAAAAGATCTGTCCCGTCTGTTCTCTACCTCGCCTTTGTTCACTCTCAACCCCACCTGCATCTGGGGTGCTGCTCTTCTGGGCAGAGGCCTCCCCCTGTCTGTGCCCACAGGGGAAGAGGAGGCAGCGGCCTTCCACTCTGCCGCGTGACGTGCAAGAGACCTGCAGAGGTATTGCCACGTGATTCTCTCCCTGTACACCTTATGTCACTGGAAGTGGGTGGACTGGACCTTTAAGGGTCACCATGCTAAATGTTACCAGGGTCAATTGGTTATGCAAAAATTGACATTTTGAGACCAAGGATGAAAAGGTCTGTGTAAAACCTCATCCTCCAAGATATTTTACACCTGTTTGCGCCTACTTTCCCCTCAGTTTGCCGCTACCGAAGGACCTTTTTTTGGTTATACTTCAAAGGGTAATTCTTCTTCCTCTGAACCTAGTTAATCAGGGGTCACATGGTAAGCATCGTGACTCCTCTGCCCAGGCTGATTGGCTGGCCGACGTCACTGAAGGCAAATGCCGTCCTCCAGGTGCCCCCAGTCTGAATTGGGGGGAACACCCAACGCACCCAGACCTGCACTCTCTGTGAGCTAGGAAAACCTGCCGAAATAAAAGACCTGAGCCCTCCGGGGGAGGGCGGTCTATGAGACCAATAAGACCAATAAATAAAAAAGACGAAACCTGGACAAAACGGAAATTGCTTCATCGGTACCCAATTATGTGGCTCTCAAACCGTGTCTGACTTTTACACAATCTAAGAAAATAGTTCCAAACGGTAGCTATTCCTAAGAAAAAGCCTGAACCAATTAAACGCACCCCAAATGCAGCCTTTCGTGAGATTTGTGTGCTATGGTGTCATGTGCGTCCAGCTAGCTGTGCAATCCCCCCCCCCCCCCCCTTTCTTCCCTTTAATATTTTTAGATTGTGGGATCCCATGCCAGCCCAGATGCTATTATCTTCTTTGAAGACCAGTGGGATGTCCTTATAGGTTTTGTGGCCCGCCAGAGAGAGGATGTAATGTGTCCCTCGCCTTCCATTAAAAGTTTGCTGTTAGTGTGACCGCAAAAACTGGTGACTACATCTACGATATTTGCAGTACTGCCAAGTCATGGTTTCCAGTTCTGTTCTATAAATACAGGAGAGGGAAGAAACAAAGGGAAGGGAGCCCTCTTTCCGGACTGTGGAAGCCAATTTATCAGATTGGAGGCAGCCAGGTAGACTCAAGACGCTGAGTGCCCCGCCATTTTCACGTCTTTTCTTCTGCCCACACTCATGAGGCAGGTGCGACCGCACTTGGAGTCCTGTGTTCAGTTCTGGTCGCCACATCTCAAAAAGGATATCGAAGAGATAGAAAAAGTGCAGAGAAGGGCAACGAGGATGATTGAGGGATTGGAGCACCTTCCTTATGAGGAGAGGTTGCAGCGGTTGGGTCTCTTTAGTTTGGAGAGGAGACGGCTGAGGGTAGAAAATGTTGACAGAGAGACATTTTTCTCTCTTTCTCACAATACTAGAACCAGGGGGCATCTATTGAAAATGCTGGGAGGGAAGAATTAGGACTAATCAAAGGAAACACTTCTTCACACAACGTGTGATTGTTGTTTGGAATATGCTGCCACAGGAGGTGGTGATGGCCACTAACCTGGATAGCTGTAAAAGAGGCTTGGACAGATTTATGGAGGAGAAGTCGATCTATGGCTACCAATCTTGATCCTCCTTGATCTGAGATTGCAAATGCCTTAGCAGACCAGGTGCTCAGGAGCAGCAGCAGCAGCAGAAGGCCATTGCTTTCATGTGAGCTCCCAAAGGCACCTGGTGGGCCACTGTGAGTAGCAGAGTGCTGGATTAGATGGACTCTGGTCTGATCCAGCAGGCTCGTTCTTATGTTCTTATGTAGAATCCCGGCATGCAAGGCACATTTGTATTTTGCAAAATGGGGTTGAAATTATTGTCTCATTCCTGACTGCAGGACACGGCCCTGTTCCTCCCCCCTCCAATAAACGTACAACCCAAGAGAGGGCCTTAAAGAATCTTTGCGGTGCCTCACTTGCTGGTGGGCCACTTACTTCTGGTGGGTCCCGTCAAAGTGCAATGGCTACCTTGAAGTCCCTTTTTTAAAAACTGCATGTAATGTATAAGACGATCATAAATTAGCTGATAAATTTCAAGTCTGCTCTTCCTTATGCTAATAGAGGGGTGGGGCTGTGATACAGCATCTGCTTGGCATCTGCTTGGGCATCCCTTGTTCGATCCTCGGCATCTCCAGGGTGAGGTGAAAGGCCTCTGCCCGTGACTGGAGAGCTTCTGCCAGGCTGACCTTGACGGAGCCGGGGTCTCTTTCCGTGTAAGGCAGGTTCACGTGTTGAACATGCGCGTGTACAGCGCCATCAAGTTGCAGGCAACTGGCGGCGGCTTTCTAAGCAAGTAAGAAGCAGAGGTGGTTTGCTGTGACCTTCCTCTGCAAAGTCTTCCCTCGTGGCCTCCCACGGAATATCGACCCAGCTTAGCTTCTGACGTCCGATGAGACAGAGCCGCGCAGTGCCCGCCGCGCCCTAGTGGAACAGGCATCCCCCAAGTCCAAACACGCCAGAGAGTAGAAAGATCGCCACGCCTGCTCTTGTGCCGTTTTGGGTTTGCTGCAAGATCTGATCCATGTGTTTCAAAACTGGCCAAAAGCTGCGCAGTCCGTTCAGTGCACAATTTAGTGGGCCGCACGGCAAACTTTATTCGAGCAGCCAGACCCCTGAGCCAGACCGATTGGCCCTGGTGGCAGGGGCTGATGGGAATTGTAGTCCATTAACCTCTGGAGAGCCGGTTGCAGACCCCTGAGCCAGACTGATTGGCCATGGTGGCAGGGGCTGATGGGAATTGTAGTCCATTAACCTCGAGAGCCGCAGGTTGCAGACCCCTGAGTCAGACTGATTTCTAGCACATTATGAAGTTACTCCCCCCCTCCTCCAGCTCATGGAAGACTGAAAGCTGGCCAGGCGAGGACAGAGCCCGGCTATCCTTTGCTGTGAGGAACGTTGTGAGCAGAACCCCCCTGTATGAATTGCCCTGAAATCATGAAACGTTACAGCAGGCAGATAAGTCAACATTTACTTGTTAATCTAGGTCACTTTCCCCCTGGGAGCTCCTCCCACACAAGGCCCACTGAAAGGAATGGCATTTGCGCGCGAGTCCCTCAACGATGGGTCTATGCCGATAAAAATAGACCTTCAAGTGGAACAGGGCGATCTGACAGATACGAAACGGGGCGGGGGAAAGGGATTTTCCCTCTCCATAACAAAGACGCAGTCATGTTCGGTCTTGGCTTCCGAGGACGAGACATCCAAGCAACAGAAAAGGTTTAGGTTGAAGAGGCGACCCTGCGCCTTCAGGACTTCCCATGCCCAGTTTTTGGCTTTCGTGGGAGTCCTCTTGTACTTGGAGGGACTCAGTTGCAGGAGTTACAGGAGCAGCAGTGGCGAAGGAGGTTAAGAGCTCGTGTATCTAATCTGGAGGAACCGGGTTTGATTCCCAGCTCTGCCGCCTGAGCTGTGGAGGCTTATCTGGGGAATTCAGATTAGCCTGTGCACTCCCACACACGCCAGCTGGGTGACCTTGGGCTAGTCACAGTTCTTCTGAGCATTCTCAGCCCCACCTACCTCACAGGGTGTTTGTTGTGAGGGGGGAAGGGCAAGGAGATTGTCAGCCCCTTTGAGTCTCCTGCAGGAGAGAAAGGGGGGATATAAATCCAAACTCTTCTTCTTCTTCTACTTCCCTCACTGAAGTACCCAAGAACCGGGGGGGGGGGACATGTAGAGAGGGAGCGTTGTTCCTTGCCGTAGCAGATCGTGGCGGGAAAGCATGTGCACAGGATGTACACACAGAACATATCAGAGGAGCTCCCAGACTTTTTGAATTTTTGTGCAACGTGACAACGCTCTCTAATGTACGGAATGGACGAAATGTTGTCTAAACGGAGGACGCGTTTCAACTTAAGAAAGCCTATGCCAAACGTTTCTTAATTGGATTTTCATGGTGATTGACAGCATTTCATTACGACAGTGACTATTTGGCCGGCTTGCCACAGACCTCTTGTTTGGATTCTCCCCCCCCCCCCGCCCTTCCCCCATCAAAGCTCTTTTTGATTCCCCGAATTCCCGACGGCACAACTGCAATTGTGAAAGAACCTTTTAGCACCTTTGTTGTCTCCCTCCCTGGTGGTGGTTGGACCCAGCTGGTCGCGGAGAAGGAAACGCTCCGCTCACAAAGCAGCCCCCCGTCCCCTGCCTCGGCCGTTTCAATAATTTTAAGAGCCCCCGAAACCTGTTGAGGATTCCGAGGCGCTTTCCATGCGGAAGGAGCGTTAAATATTAGTTATCGGGAGATTGGGGCCCCGGGGACAGAGGGAGATAAACAATGACAATTAAGGTGAAATCTGCCGCGGTGAACAAAAATTTGGCGGAAACAGATGCCCCAAAACCATTTGGGGGAGGATTGATTGGAGGGCAACAAGGAATCGGTTTTTGTCTCATTTACACTTTGCAAGCCCGCTCGTGCTAAGCAGGGAGGATAAATATTTCATACATTCCTGATTTTAGTTAATTTTTTTAGCTCCCCAGCACTTCACAGTGGGCCCGCTCTCTCCTGACCGTGGCCGGGCTTAAGTTTATCCTGCATTCATACAGAGCAGCTAATTGGCTATGAAGGCCCCTGTGTTTAAATGGCCTTGACAGGAATTTAAATTTTGTTTCAATCAAGCTCTGTGTTCATTGCCTGCTCCACTTTCTAATTTTTAAATGAAACATGGTGGGTTTTTTTTAGAAGCGAGTTTCAGAGGGTAGCCGTGTGGGTCTGCAAGAGAACAGCTAGATTGAAGTCCTGAAGCGCTTTAGAGACCCTTTGTCAGGGAAGGGAACTGAGACGCTCGAAAGACCAAAATGTCGTTGGTCTCCAAGGTGCCGCAAGAACCCAAATCTATCTGTTTTGTGGGCGGGGGGTTGGGAAACTTTATTTCTCTAAAGCCTCTGAGAATTCTATCAAAAATAAATTTCAAGCCTGCGCTTCATCTGTTGGGAGGCAATTTAAAAAAAAAATAATTCGGTTGTATCCAAAGTTTATCTGCTAATTTGGAACCATTTGAGCTGTTGAGTGCCTTCTTTTTTGTTTCTGCAAATTGTTAGAGCAGTGGTGGCGAACCTATGGCACGGGTGCCAGAGGTGGTACTCAGAGCCCTCCCTGTGGGCACGCACAGAGTGCCCCCCCCCCCACATCTAGGCTGGCCTGGGCCGCTGGGTTCAATTATTAGCATTAAACCTAAGACCTAGTTTTGGGGACTCAGTGTAGGTAGCCCTATTAAGTGCTGTTAAACCCCACCGATTTTCATGGGAAGAACTAAAGCACGATCCTTTATCTGGGAGTAAGCTCGGTTGCTGGCAATGGGGCTTGCTTCTGAGTAAACCCTCCTAGGGTCGTGATTCACCCATTCGAAGAGTTGCACAGTTGCTTCAAAGCAAAGCCACTGACTACCGCCCAGCTTACTCCCGAGTAACGCACGCCTCGGAGTCAAACATTTTTCTAAGACCTCAGTATTCAGGTTAAATTGCTGTGTTGGCACTTTGCGATAAATAAGTGGGTTTTGGGTTGCAATTTGGGCACTCGGTCTCGAAAAGGTTCGCCATCACTGTGTTAGAGCTTTTAGTATCTGGGGGACCACATCTCCAAATACCACCCCCAGAGGACCTTCCGCTCCTCTGGAAGTAACCTGCTGGAAATCCCCGGGCCAAAGGATATTTGGCTGGGCTCAACCAGCCCTGGTTCCAACCTGGTGGAACTGTCTACCATCTGAGATGAGGGCCCCTGTGGGATGTGCTCCACAGATCCACCGAGCTCTGAAAACCAAGATGTTCCACCAGGCAGTCGTGGTCTATCATTTAGCCTGGCTTCCCCCTTTCATTCTTCCCCTTCCCCCTCCTGTTTTCTCCTCATCCTCTGTTATATTAGAAGGAAATAAATTATGATTAAAGGGATGGGTGGGGTCAGATATTATTTTAGGAGACCATCTTCGGCATTGCAGGTATTAAATACATGTTCTCCAGATGTGTTTGACACTACATGTTCTTATGACGTCTCCTTCTGCCAGCATCATGCTGGCAGGGGATCATGAGAACTGTAGTCCATAACATCTGGAGGGCCGCAAATTTGACACCTGTGCCCTGGGGGGACAGTTCCTTTTTTCCTAAACCTCTGGGAAGTCCTATGACGCACATTCTTTGACTCTTCTAACGTTAGATGATGTAGGTTTTTACTGTTTTAAATTGAGTCAGAATAGGTTTGATTGTTAGAGTGAATTTTATTGTATTGTTTTTATGATGTTGTACGACATTACTGCTGTTTGTCTGGGAAGGCGGGATAGTATAGTCAAGTAAAAGTCTCTATACTTTGTATTGTCGAAGGCTTTCACGGCCGGATTCAACTGGTTGTGGTGGGTTTTCCGGGCTGTGTGGCCGTGGTCTGGTGGGTCTTGTTCCTAACGTTTCGCCTGCATCTGTGGCTGGCATCTTCAGAGGTGTATCACAGAGAGAAGTCTGTTTCACACTGTGTCTAGTGAGAAGGGAAAGTTTAGTGTGTGTGTGTATGTGTGTGTGTGTGTGTGTGTAATTTTACTAGGTATATTTGGATCAGATTCTTACAAACATATTGCGTACTTTACATTTTATCCAAAATTATACCTTTTCCCCCTCCCTCCCTTAAGGGTTTTCTTTCTTCGTTTCTTACGTAAGCAGCAGCAAGTTCATCCTTTGTAGTCTCTTTTCCCATCTTTCTTCTTGGACTCCAATTTCTCTCATCCAGTCTGTAAATTCAGTCCATATCTTCATAATTTCGATCTGTCTTTCTTGCCGTGATTGGTTTCGAGACATTATTTCAAACATTTCTAACTGTACTTGTTCCCACACGTATTCCAACCACTTTTGTATTGTCCGTATCTTCTTATCTCTCCATCCCAGCGCAATAAGAAGAAGAGTTTGCATTTATATCCCCCTTTTCTCTCCTGCAGGAGACTCAAAGGGGCTGACAATCTCCTTGCTCTTCCCCCCCTCACAACAAACACCCTGTGAGGTAGGTGGGGCTGAGAGAGCTCCGAGAAGCTGTGACTAGCCCAAGGTCACCCAGCTGGTGTGTGTGGGAGAGTACAGGCTAATCTGAATTCCCCAGATAAGCCTCCACAGCTCCTCCAGATTAGATACACGAGCTCTTAACCTCCTACGCCACCGCATGAACAGCTCTTATCATTATTTTATACAATGATCTTCTTTTTTGTTCTATTCTACTATTTTCCAGTATACCCATAAACAATAATTCTTTATGTTTAGTGGGTATATTGTCCATGTCCCAGGATGGGGAACCCATCAGTAAGTGTTTGGGTGGAACTTGCTAAAGGTTTGGGTTGGAACCACATCTTTGCATAGCAAGTTCCACCCAAACACTGTGGCTTCCAGGATCACCACACTAACAATATTGTTAGCGTGGTGGTCGTGGGAGCCGCAGTGTCCCGTTCCCCTGCTTCCACCTGACTGAGGCTAATCTGCCTCTGCAGTTTGGGGAGCTGCATTTGACTTCTCGGGAAGTAACCTTAAATTGTAATCTTGTAAGAATCCCAGCGTTGTATCCCTCACTCCTTCTCCTAATGAGGTTATGACCAAATGCTCATTATAATTGCTTTAGACTCCTTTTAATTTTCAAGCTTATTAATCATAAGAAGAGTTATTTAAAATTGCATAAATTAATCTTAGATTAAAAGCCCATCAAAGCCTCGAAACAATTAAGAATAAGTAGGATTTCCCTGGGGCGGCGAGTTTTATTTTAATGGTATAGCCAGGTGGATATCAGAACATTGGAAGTGCGGAGATGATTAATGTTTGCCGCGGTTTGAAGGGAGGATTTTTTTCAAATGGCAACTCTCTCGGCTTCATCCGGAGCGAACCGTTGGAATCCAGCTCATTGTCTCTCATGTATGTTAATGAACATTTTAATTACAGCGTATGGTAAGGGAGAGAAGTGTGCAATAAGCCAAATTTGCCATTTTAAAATGGCTGTGGGGAGGGCACCTTGTTGCTCTATTTTTTATTTCCGAGCACTTTCATCAGGCGTCTGAAAAGCTTACAGATCACTGGCTTTCTGAAAGGATCGGGGTAAACGGAAAGCTTGCATTCCAATTTTATCGAGGGTTAGGGGAGTCAAATAAAACAATAGTTTTCCTTGCCCTGTTTCTTGGCAATTGAGGGGGATCTCGGCACAAAAACCCTTTTCAGCCAATAATAGCAAGTCCATTTCCGGCTGCTGCTACGAATACTGTTCAACATATATAAAACGTAGGTTGTGTTCTAGGAGCAGCAGTGGCGTAGGAGGTTAAGAGCTCGTGTATCTAATCTGGAGGGACCGGGTTTGATTCCCAGCTCTGCCGCCTGAGCTGTGGAGGCTTATCTGGGGAATTCAGATTAGGGGCCTTGTACGCCTCCTCACACACGCCAGCAGTTGGGTGACCTTGGGCTAGTCACAGCTCGGAGCTCTCTCAGCTCCCACTCCACCACAGGGTGTTTGTTGTGAGGGGGGAAGGGCACAGGAGATTGTCAGCCCCTGGGGGGGGGGTGGGGGGGGGGGGGGGTGGGGGGGGGGGGGGGTGGGGGGGGGGGGGGGTGGGGGGGGGGGGGGGTGGGGGGGGGGGGGGGTGGGGGGGGGGGGGGGTGGGGGGGGGGGGGGGTGGGGGGGGGGGGGGGTGGGGGGGGGGGGGGGTGGGGGGGGGGGGGGGTGGGGGGGGGGGGGGGTGGGGGGGGGGGGGGGTGGGGGGGGGGGGGGGTGGGGGGGGGGGGGGGTGGGGGGGGGGGGGGGTGGGGGGGGGGGGGGGTGGGGGGGGGGGGGGGTGGGGGGGGGGGGGGGTGGGGGGGGGGGGGGGTGGGGGGGGGGGGGGGTGGGGGGGGGGGGGGGTGGGGGGGGGGGGGGGTGGGGGGGGGGGGGGGTGGGGGGGGGGGGGGGTGGGGGGGGGGGGGGGTGGGGGGGGGGGGGGGTGGGGGGGGGGGGGGGTGGGGGGGGGGGGGGGTGGGGGGGGGGGGGGGTGGGGGGGGGGGGGGGTGGGGGGGGGGGGGGGTGGGGGGGGGGGGGGGTGGGGGGGGGGGGGGGTGGGGGGGGGGGGGGGTGGGGGGGGGGGGGGGTGGGGGGGGGGGGGGGTGGGGGGGGGGGGGGGTGGGGGGGGGGGGGGGTGGGGGGGGGGGGGGGTGGGGGGGGGGGGGGGTGGGGGGGGGGGGGGGTGGGGGGGGGGGGGGGTGGGGGGGGGGGGGGGTGGGGGGGGGGGGGGGTGGGGGGGGGGGGGGGTGGGGGGGGGGGGGGGTGGGGGGGGGGGGGGGTGGGGGGGGGGGGGGGTGGGGGGGGGGGGGGGTGGGGGGGGGGGGGGGTGGGGGGGGGGGGGGGTGGGGGGGGGGGGGGGTGGGGGGGGGGGGGGGTGGGGGGGGGGGGGGGTGGGGGGGGGGGGGGGTGGGGGGGGGGGGGGGTGGGGGGGGGGGGGGGTGGGGGGGGGGGGGGGTGGGGGGGGGGGGGGGTGGGGGGGGGGGGGGGTGGGGGGGGGGGGGGGTGGGGGGGGGGGGGGGTGGGGGGGGGGGGGGGTGGGGGGGGGGGGGGGTGGGGGGGGGGGGGGGTGGGGGGGGGGGGGGGTGGGGGGGGGGGGGGGTGGGGGGGGGGGGGGGTGGGGGGGGGGGGGGGTGGGGGGGGGGGGGGGTGGGGGGGGGGGGGGGTGGGGGGGGGGGGGGGTGGGGGGGGGGGGGGGTGGGGGGGGGGGGGGGTGGGGGGGGGGGGGGGTGGGGGGGGGGGGGGGTGGGGGGGGGGGGGGGTGGGGGGGGGGGGGGGTGGGGGGGGGGGGGGGTGGGGGGGGGGGGGGGTGGGGGGGGGGGGGGGTGGGGGGGGGGGGGGGTGGGGGGGGGGGGGGGTGGGGGGGGGGGGGGGTGGGGGGGGGGGGGGGTGGGGGGGGGGGGGGGTGGGGGGGGGGGGGGGTGGGGGGGGGGGGGGGTGGGGGGGGGGGGGGGTGGGGGGGGGGGGGGGTGGGGGGGGGGGGGGGTGGGGGGGGGGGGGGGTGGGGGGGGGGGGGGGTGGGGGGGGGGGGGGGTGGGGGGGGGGGGGGGTGGGGGGGGGGGGGGGTGGGGGGGGGGGGGGGTGGGGGGGGGGGGGGGTGGGGGGGGGGGGGGGTGGGGGGGGGGGGGGGTGGGGGGGGGGGGGGGTGGGGGGGGGGGGGGGTGGGGGGGGGGGGGGGTGGGGGGGGGGGGGGGTGGGGGGGGGGGGGGGTGGGGGGGGGGGGGGGTGGGGGGGGGGGGGGGTGGGGGGGGGGGGGGGTGGGGGGGGGGGGGGGTGGGGGGGGGGGGGGGTGGGGGGGGGGGGGGGTGGGGGGGGGGGGGGGTGGGGGGGGGGGGGGGTGGGGGGGGGGGGGGGTGGGGGGGGGGGGGGGTGGGGGGGGGGGGGGGTGGGGGGGGGGGGGGGTGGGGGGGGGGGGGGGTGGGGGGGGGGGGGGGTGGGGGGGGGGGGGGGTGGGGGGGGGGGGGGGTGGGGGGGGGGGGGGGTGGGGGGGGGGGGGGGTGGGGGGGGGGGGGGGTGGGGGGGGGGGGGGGTGGGGGGGGGGGGGGGTGGGGGGGGGGGGGGGTGGGGGGGGGGGGGGGTGGGGGGGGGGGGGGGTGGGGGGGGGGGGGGGTGGGGGGGGGGGGGGGTGGGGGGGGGGGGGGGTGGGGGGGGGGGGGGGTGGGGGGGGGGGGGGGTGGGGGGGGGGGGGGGTGGGGGGGGGGGGGGGTGGGGGGGGGGGGGGGTGGGGGGGGGGGGGGGTGGGGGGGGGGGGGGGTGGGGGGGGGGGGGGGTGGGGGGGGGGGGGGGTGGGGGGGGGGGGGGGTGGGGGGGGGGGGGGGTGGGGGGGGGGGGGGGTGGGGGGGGGGGGGGGTGGGGGGGGGGGGGGGTGGGGGGGGGGGGGGGTGGGGGGGGGGGGGGGTGGGGGGGGGGGGGGGTGGGGGGGGGGGGGGGTGGGGGGGGGGGGGGGTGGGGGGGGGGGGGGGTGGGGGGGGGGGGGGGTGGGGGGGGGGGGGGGTGGGGGGGGGGGGGGGTGGGGGGGGGGGGGGGTGGGGGGGGGGGGGGGTGGGGGGGGGGGGGGGTGGGGG
The DNA here is from genome assembly GCF_021028975.2 of Sphaerodactylus townsendi. Classification (NCBI taxonomy): domain Eukaryota; kingdom Metazoa; phylum Chordata; class Lepidosauria; order Squamata; family Sphaerodactylidae; genus Sphaerodactylus; species Sphaerodactylus townsendi. Next base: position 4,562,874 of record NC_059441.1, read on the forward strand.
GGGGGGGGGGTGGGGGGGGGGGGGGGTGGGGGGGGGGGGGGGTGGGGGGGGGGGGGGGTGGGGGGGGGGGGGGGTGGGGGGGGGGGGGGGTGGGGGGGGGGGGGGGTGGGGGGGGGGGGGGGTGGGGGGGGGGGGGGGTGGGGGGGGGGGGGGGTGGGGGGGGGGGGGGGTGGGGGGGGGGGGGGGTGGGGGGGGGGGGGGGTGGGGGGGGGGGGGGGTGGGGGGGGGGGGGGGTGGGGGGGGGGGGGGGTGGGGGGGGGGGGGGGTGGGGGGGGGGGGGGGTGGGGGGGGGGGGGGGTGGGGGGGGGGGGGGGTGGGGGGGGGGGGGGGTGGGGGGGGGGGGGGGTGGGGGGGGGGGGGGGTGGGGGGGGGGGGGGGTGGGGGGGGGGGGGGGTGGGGGGGGGGGGGGGTGGGGGGGGGGGGGGGTGGGGGGGGGGGGGGGTGGGGGGGGGGGGATCTTCTTCTTCTTCTTCTTCTTCTTCTTCTTCTTCTTCTTCTTCTTCTTCTTCTTCTTCTTCTTCTTCTTCTTCTTCTTCTTCTTCTTCTTCTGTGTGCAGTAAGAGCAACTTTGAGGGCAGCTTGAAATTCCCACGCACGGCAGCTGCCGCCCACGGAGAGCCGGTTGGGATCCGCTGTGCAGCTCCTCTCTCTGAGGGCCCCTTTGCTGTCTCCATTTCTGATCCTGGCTGAGGAGTGCTGCGAGGAAAGCACAGCCCTGCCTGGGGGGGCTGGGGGGGGGCACCTTGAGAAACATGACTCCAAAGCTGGGGGCTCCACCCTGGGCAGACCCATTTGGAATTGGGGGAAAGGGCAGCGAGCACCACCACGAAACGGCAGCCCAGCGTGGCCCATCGTAAAGCGGCTGCCAGACGGAATGGGATAATCACAAAATGTTGGCCGTTTCCAAGCTGAGCATCCTCCTACAGCTGTGGAAACGGTGGTTGCCTCGAACTGATTTAGGCCGCAGCATCAGCTGGTGGAGGCAGCTGTGTCCAGATTGGCACTTCTTGCAGACATAAAGGGAAGGCCTCCTTGGTTATTCGGAAACACTTCCTCTGCCAAGGTTCCCCAAAAGTGAGGGTCTGAGCCCTGCAGAACCACAGAGAGAAGCTGCCGCACCCAGATACCTGTTTGTGGTCAAACCAGGTGTGCATAGATAGATAGATAGATAGATAGATAGATAGATAGATAGATAGATAGATAGATAGATAGATAGATAGATAGATAGATAGATAGATAGATAGATAGATAGATAGATAGATAGATAGATAGATAGATAGATAGATAGATAGATAGATAGATAGATAGATAGATAGACAGACTGACTGACTGACTGACTGACTGACTGACTGACTGACTGATTGACTGATTGACTGATTGATTGATTGATTAGTTTTATATCCCGCCCTATCCCCAAAGGGCTCTGGGCGGCGTACAACAAAGTTAAATCACAATTCAGCTAAGTACAATCAAAACTAAACAATTAAGATCTAATATAAATAAATTACTAGCTCCCCATTTAAAACAGCGGTTAATACAAGTTTAAAATCGAATCGGGCGCCCAGCAAACCCATTTTTAAAAACCCTCCCTAAATGGGAAGACTGGTGATTCCATCAATAAAAGATGTAAACAAACAAAGATGGGAAGGGGGGGGGGGCACCATCAACGGCTGTGGTTACTCCAAAGGCCCGGTGGAACAACTCTGTTCTTGCAGGCCCTATGGAATTCACCGAGGTCCCACAGGGCCCGGACAGCTGGAGGAAGAGTGTTCCACCAGGATGGGGCCAGGGCCGTAAAAGCCCTGGTCCGCGTGGAGGCCAGCCGTATCATTGAGGGGCCGGGGACCACCAGCAAATTGGCCTCTGCTGAGCGCAGAGGCCGAGTAGGGACATATGGGGTAATGCGGTCCCGAAGGTACAGAGGTCCCAGGCCGCGTAAGGCCTTAAAGGTCAGAACCCATACCTTGAAGATGATTCGGAACTCGACTGGGGGCCAGTGTAAGCGGCGCAACACCGGCGCAACACCTGCCCAGGATGAGTTCAGGAGCTCAGTCATTGAGTAGGGGGCGACTCAAAAGTCCCTAATTGTGCTTGTGGGAAAGTGGAGAAAGGTGGATCTACGCAAGACCCTTTGGGATCGATCCCCAAGAAGCGAGCGGCTCTGTAGCGTCATCCGTTGCCACCTTTGGGGATTGCTGTTCTAAATGGAAGCGTCCCCTAGTAGCACCCCATTCTAAAACACTCTTACTATTTACAAGGCCCACACGTGAAGTGTGACCAAGTTCCTAGCCATTTTGAAAGAGAATTACACACACACACACACACACCGGTCATGAGTCTTTTTGCCGAATCTAGTTTCTCTGTCATTTTGTCGCCAGGTTTTTAATCACGGGAATACGCAAGAATGTAGAATTTACAAGGTCTCTCGGTTCCTTTATGACTCTGTGTGAGCAGGTTCTTCTGAAAACCGCCAGCTTCAATGCGTGTGTGTGTGCAGGGAATGCAAAGTCTCTAAAAAAAACCTGAAGAGGGTCATAAAATATTGGGGAGTTCTCAAGTCCTGTGTAGTGAAAGAATTCTGCCGAACAATTACAAATCCTAAGTGTTACTTCAAAGGTAGTCTGGAAAATACTTTCCTTCCTTCCTCGGAGGGTATCATCCATCTTCTAGTGAAGGATAGAGATTGCAGGCATGAACTTATAGGCTAAAGTTTTTCTTAATTGCTCGAATGTCACAACCTCTCTGGCAGATAACGGGACAATGAATGACTCGGTGTGACCAGTAGCTGCAGGTGCTTTTTCTAAAACGGAGACAAATTTCTTTCCTTTGAGCCAGCTGGGCCTACACAGATTTTTTTACTTATTTATCTGCTCTCCCGCTGCATAAACTTGTCCCTGTGTCGAGCATCTCAAAAATGAGTTTAAAAAACCCGATCAGAAGAAGTTGCTCTTTTCTCCCTTCACCATTTGAACCTACTAGCTGAAGGATCGTACCGATTTCACCCTCCTCCGAAGGATTCTATTTATCAGCCGTAGAGCAAGACTGACCGAGATTGCTAATTGGTGGTCTACGTGTATTTTAAGTGGGGAAGACGGAATGTTTTCTGCAAGAGTCAATTAGCAATTTTGCAGTGAAGAGGGTGGGTGGGTGGGTGGTTCAAAATGAACTGTTGGATTTGACAGCAATTAATTGGTCATTTAGTCATTCGGGAAGTCTGCATTAACCCTTTAGAAACGGCAAAAAAAATGATGCACACAAACATTTGTAGGAATCAGGCACAAGTTTGAATCAATTGCTGAGCACCAAGTAGATCTGCCCTATTCCCAACCCCTCATTTATTGACCTTGAAGTTTGAGTCTGTGAATTGGCCCACTGTTGTTTTTTCTCTCATAATGAAATGCAGATATATTGTCTTTGTTCCCTTTGATTGTTTATTGTCTGTGGTAATAGACAGTGACTATAGGACAGTGGTGGTGAACCTTTTGCACTCCAGATGTTATGGACTACAATTCCCATCAGCCCCTGCCAGCATGGCCAATTGTAGTCCATAACATCTGGAGTGCAAAAGGTTCGCCACCACGGCTATAGGATGACTATAGACAATAAACAAAGGGAACAAAGGCCAGGCTACTTCTATTCAGATGCCCTCACCTATTGACCTTGCTATCTTCACTGTTACTCACATGCTAGTGGGGGGATCCCACTCAACACATGTAAATCTAGCTTGCTAATTGCACCCTTTACTTGTTAACAGACAATGGTTCTTTCCCCCACCCTGGATACTCCAACAGGTATATATACTCCACTTGCTTTCCTACTATCAGATCCTCTGAAGATGCCAGCCACAGATGCAGGCGAAACGTCAGGAAAGGATGCTGCCAGAACATGGCCATGCAGCCCGGAAACCACACAGCACCCCAGAAATGCAGATAGCATTATATATTTGGCTTCAACGGCAGAATGGTGAGCAGAGGAGTGCGGTGGACACATAGCCCCGTTTTTTCTCCTCCAAAAACACGTTGCTTATATTTGCCGGCCAATCTCCCATCGGGGCAGCTGATGAGACCCGCTTAGCTTCAGTGGCGGAACTGCTTAAAATATTGTGGGACCATCCTCTGGATCCTCTGGACATGCTGTCAGGGGCTGATGGGATTTGTAGTCCATGAACATCTGGAGAGCCCTGCTCTGGACCCTGTGTTGTCAGAGGGAACATTTGATGGTACCACTTGCCGCAACTGCCTGGAGTCACCAGAGAAAACTAATCTCTCTTCTCTAGATCCGCTGCACACGCATCATAATGACTGCTTTGATGTTCCTTCTCAAATCTTACGTGAAATAAGAACATGTGGGCCAGAGACGCTTCAAGACTTAGCTTTCTGCTATTCAATTTACTCAAAAGGAAGGAGAACAAAGATTAAATTAGCTTTCGGTGACCTGGCGTCACCATCAAGAAAATCTCCCAAGTGCTTGGATGTCTAAAGATAAAAAGTAAGAACAGTCCCTGTGAGATAAGAGGAGAATCAGCTCAGCGGAGAAAAGGGTTGGAATTCACCACACCTGAAAAAATAGCCCAGGCTCCTAAGCGCCTCCAGAGTTTTCTTCTTGTTCCTTGGTTGTGAAACAGGACTTGCCATGCAGTTTGGGAGATCCGTGGCACACTGCTGGCAGCTAGGGTTGCTTGAATGCCCTCCAGTTCGGCTTGTGCCGTGTTCACCAGTTGCAAAGACAGATTTATTGATGGTCAGTTTGGTACTTCCTCAAACTTTGTGGCTGTTCAGCAAGCTATTTCTTACTACTGGTGCCATACAGTGCAATTTGTATTTCAAGCATGCGCTGTCTCTCACAGCCCGACTAAGTTCTACCTTCACAGAACATAGAATCCTAGAGTTGGAAGGGACCACAAGGGCCATCAAGTCCAACCCCCTGCCATACAGGAATACCCAATCAAAGCACTCCTAATAGATGGTTATCCAGCCTCTGTTTAAAAACTTCCAAAGAAGAAGACTCCACCACTCTCCGAGGCAGCATATTCCACTGTCAAACAGCCATTACCATCAGGAAATTCTTCCTAATATTTAGGTAGAATCTCTTTTCCTGCACCTTGGATCCATATTTATATTGATGACTGATTTATATCCATAAATCCAATGTTTCATCTAATAAGAAGTTTGCCTAATAATAATAAGGAGGCCCAGTGACGCTAACAGCTGCAGATCATTTTGAAACAGTAGCATCTTGGAGCCTGCACAGTTGTTAGGTCTCAGATCCTTAAGCCAACAAACGGACTCTGAAGTATTGATCAGTAGCGTTTATTGAGCAGGCATCAAAGCACCATACTGGTAAAGCCGGTTCTGGCAAAACTGGCACTCACTGTCCCCTTTATCCCATTTTCCCAAGAATTTGTGAAGACCAGCCTTCGGAGCTAAGGCGCCCCAACGTCGCTAGCAGATAGCAAGAGAAAGCCACATGGCATACTGCCCTATGAGATAACGAAAGCAAGTTGTTCCCATGGGACAAGAGGGCCAGGGGAGGCCTAGTTGTCTATAAGCATGTGAAGCCATAAACAAAGATCAAGGAAAGAATGCGCAGATGGCAGTGGTTACATATAGCAGGCTGGTTACAGACATCTTTTGAGTAGCAGCAATTTATTATTTTAAGCAAGTACATAGTTCCGGGAATGCATCTCAATCAACTAGTTGACATCCCCCTGACAATAGTTCGGGTGCAAATCAGTTTAGCAGCGTTCTCAGCTGCTGGACACGAACCAAATAGATTGCACTCGCTTCTGAACATGGTAAGTTCAATGGTCATAGAACTACTGTTGCACTCTGGCTATAACTAATTTTTCAAATACGTATATCTATATACATGAGTTTATATCATTGTTCATATTTTTTATATTTCATTAGTTATAAATACAATCATTTCTTGTCGACTACATCCAACAGGTAAGTTCAACTTATTTTTAACAATTATAACAAATAGATTCAGGGTCATCCGTATTAATTCAGGTATTTAGTTCATACTCTCCCATCAGTTCAACCTCCTTAAGGCAAGTATTCAATCAATGCGAAAACATGTTTATACGTAAATATATTCAGTCCATCTTGGTTCATCAACATTTTATATGAATCCACTCAGGAAAGTATTCTGTATGTATTCAATAATAAGTCCAAAATTGTGCACAGGCATAAGTCCAAATTCTTTTAAACACAAGGAGGAAAATGCATTGCGCCTAATCCGCATTTTTCGATGGCTTCATCAGCCTCACAGGTTGTAGATATAATTTATATTGGCTTCATATGGGTACTTTTCTCTGAGCTGACATTTCCCATCATGCCATGATCTAGTTCAGGGGTAGGGAACCTTTAACACTCAAAGAGCCATTTGGACCAGTTTTCCATGGGAAAAGAAAACACTTGGAGCCGCAAATAATTTTTGACATTTAAAATAAAGATAACACTGTATATATTGGGGGGTTTTTTTACCTTTTACTCCGCTCATTCTGAGAAGCGCATGGATGCGCCCGCCCTGCTGCCTGCAGGGCGGGCAAGGATGGGGCCAGCAGCTCGGCCTCACCAGCCGCCGGGAAAGCACCCGTCGTGCTCAAATGGGGCGGGCGAGAGAGGAAGCCCGCGGTGTGGCCCAGCAGGCTGCGGGCAATTGGTGCGCCCGCCCTGCTGCCGGCAGGGTGTGCAAGGATGAAGCCGGTGGCTCAGCCTCGCCGGCTGCCGGGAAAGCGCCTGCCCCGCTTGAACGGGGCGGGCGAGAGGGGAAGCCCGCGGCGCGGCCCAGCCGGCTGCGGGCAATTGGTGCCCCCGCCCTGCTGCCTGCAGGGCAGGCAAGGATGAAGCTGGCGGCTTGGCCTCGCCGGCCTCTGGGAAAGCGCCCGCCCCACTTCAACGGGGTGGACGAGAGGGGAAGCCCGCGGCGCAGCCCAGCCGGCCATGGGCAGTTGGTGCGCCTGCCCTGCTGCCTGCAGGGCGGGCAAGGATGGGGCCAGCGGCTTGGCTCGTAGAGCCGCAGTGCAAGGGCAGAAGAGCCGCATGCGGCTCTCGAGCCGCAGGTTCCCTACCCCTGATTCTAGTTCAATGGTCAAACATGAAGGCAGCAAAATTTGCAACTTCCCTTTTCCCAGTGTCTAGCCACCACTACCTGGAAAAATTTCCTAGCACTTTCTGCATGGCTGTTGCAATGTGTAGCTATCCACAATTCTCATGTACTTAGGAAAAAATAAATCAAAATAGCTAGTGGCCCTGTGTTGATGGTTGCTGTACAGGTGCGGCAATAAAGAGCAGGAAGAGACATTAGAACTGCTCTGGGGCAAACCAGCCTTGTAGCCAGTGGTGGGATTCAAATAATTTAACAACCGGTTCTGGTGGTGGGATTCAAATAATGTAACAACTGGTTGTTTACAAACGCCATTTTAACAACCGGTTCTGCCGAAGTGGTGCAAACCGGCTGAATCCCACCACTGCCCGTGGCTCTATCAGACTTGGCATAGGTTTGCCTGTTGCATCTTTCTGCACTGTCTCTGGCAGGCGTCCACCTCTCAGGCTCTCCAGTGGCAGGACAGGAGGATGGGCCAGGCCAGCCAACCTCCTGTGCCCTGACTGAATCTAAGCCAGTGATGGCGAACCTTTTCGAGACTGTGTGCCCAAATTGCAACCCAAACCTCACTTATTTATCACAAAGTGCCAACCCGGCAATTTAACCTGAATGCCGAGGTTTCAGTTTAGAAAAAACCGGTTGGCTCCCTCTTCCTCCGCCCCACCCGCTCCAGCAGGGGCCAGCCTGTCCAAGCCTCCAGCAAGTCCCGCGCGCACCGTTCTGTGCCTTTCTAGCATCTCTGCCTCCTCTGTGCACCCCACTCGGGCAGCAGCCACCCAGAGCATAGGCACCAGGCCCGCCAGCCGAGTCCTCCCTGCTCACTACGGTGCGTGCACGTCCTGTTCAGTGGCTCAGGCCAGCCTAGATGTGTGTGTGGGGGTGATTTTCTGCCCCCCAAATGACAAACTCTGTGGGTGCGTGCCCACAGAGAGGGCTCCGAGTGCCACCTCTGGCACCCGTGCCATAGGTTCGCCATCACTGATCTAAGCCATCAGTCCCTGCAGCTCTGTCAGCATCTCTGGGATCTCCTGCGGCTCCTTCTAAACTTTCCTACAAAGGCAATGGGCCCCCAGCCACCCTTGACCCAAAGAACGGCAGCCGAGCAACATGAAGCAGCATTCATGTGAATGTGGAGTGGCTGTGCACCCAGGAGGGTTGAATGGAAAGATGGTCAGAGCTTAGCCCTTCACTCTCCAGTTAGTCTCTCACCAACTTCGTTGTACCTGTAATTTCAGCTCTGTCTCCAATTACGATCAGGTTGGAGCCTCCCACCGCTTTTAACTGCATCTAACCACACAGCTGAAAATTGCCTTCCAACCATTTCAGAACCCTGTTTTCACTCAGTCCTGCCCAGTTCCCCTCCTTCGTGAATGGTTGTCCATGTTGGAAGTGAAGGACTTTACACTGTTACGCTGTTTCCTGCCTCAACTACAGAGGGGGTTTTACTAGAGAGCTAGTGGCTAGATAGGGACCTAGGGATTTGACACCTTTACTCTATCATGCTGGTTCTATCCCTTTGATGTTAGACTGATACTCTCAGGGACTTCCTTCCTTCCGGCTTCTTCCTCGACCCCTTCTCACACTTCTTCCTACCATGCCTAGAGAGAAGATGGATGCTCCTCGCATCCATCTCCATCCAGCTAGATTAGGATAGCATAGTGACTCTACCTACCTACCTTTCTATCCAGAATGGAGTTCACTAATAAATACTCTTTTTATTAGATTAGAAACTACAACTGACTCCGACTTTCTTTTGTGTAAGCTGGCCGCACATTGGGATCCATCACGCACACGCACGCACACGAGGTAAGGCTTCTGCTGTGTTCTAGCCACCCGTGCCGCTCTGCTAACTACGATAAGGGGTAATCTCCAACTACCAGGAGCACTTACCTCAACAGTCCACACTGGTCCCGTGGTGCTTTCCCTCCCACCCTCGATCTATTCCCCCGCCCCTATTTTCTAATTCTCCTCACTATCTCCTCTGTGCATTCCGGTTACTTGTACTTCCAATTTAAAAAGCCCCTTTCCAGGCAGCAGCAAAAAAGTTGAACACCTTTGTTACCCAGAAAGCTCCACGTCGCCATGTCTCTGTTTCCATAGAACTGGTGTGAGAATTACATCAGTGTTTCTGATAGAGCAGCTAAAAAGCAGGCAGACCCTTGTATGTTAGGGACCAATGGAGGGCAAGGAAGGTGGATAGGAGGCGGGGCTTGAGCTGTCAGTCACCGTTCGGATCTTGGGGGAGGGGGAGTGAACAGCTCAGAGCGGATCAGCCGCTGTCACCACTGTGGTTCGGGCGGGAGGGACTGATCCCTGCCATTGTAGGGCAGGAGCCACCGCCGCCTGTCTTCTCCGCTTGGTACCGAAGCCCCGAGGAAGAGCTTCTCCATGGCCGGTGGGCTCCTCAGTGGAGGCCGGAGGCCAGAGGGAGCTGCAGCACAACGACGAAAGAGCCGCATGCGGCTCCGGATCCGCGGATCGCAGACCCCTAGTCACAGTTCTTCGGAGCTCTCTCAGCCCCACTCACCTCACAGGGTGTTTGTTGTGAGGGGGGAAGGGAAAGGAGATTGTAAGCCCCTTTGAGTCTCTTAGAGGAGAGAAAGGGGGGATATAAACAGTGGTGGGATCCAACAATTTTAGTAACAGGTTCCCATGGTGGTGGGATTCAAACAGTGGCGTAGCGCCAATGGGGCTGGGCGGGGCACAACGGGGGCGTGGCCGGGCATTCCGGGGGCGGGGCATTAATAATTTCTCTGTTACTGTAAAAAACTCTTACTGTAAAAAAGAAAGTTCCTAATTTCCAGCTGGTATCCTTCTGTCCATAATTTAAACTCATTATAGCAACTCCTATCGTCTGCTGCCAACAGAAACAACTACTTCTCCTCTAATTGACTGCCTGTCAAATACTTAATACTTTCAAATACTTAATTTTGTTTCTAGAAATCCAAAGAAGGAGACTTTCCTTAAACAAGGAACTTTACCATATTGCTAAAACATGTTTTTAAAACAGCCCAACAGGGAGAATTATCCCGTTTTCTTACATACCTTCGCTAATCCAGCCACACTAGGAAACCACAGGACTTCACGATTTTTGGACCTAATGGAATTTCTAACGGAAAAGCAGACCCAATTAGTAACCCCCTCTCGGCACACACAAATAATTAGTAACCCACTCTCAGGAACTGGTGAGAACCTGCTGGATCCCACCTCTTCTGATATAAATCGTCAAACTCTTCCCTCCTCCTCCTCCTCTCTCCTCCCTCCTCCTCCTCCTCTTCTTCTTCTTCCTCACTCCTCCTCCTCCTCTCCTCTCTCCTCACCTCCTCTTGCCTTCTCTCTTCTCCTTCTCCTTCTCCTTCTCCTTCTCCTCCTTCTCCTTCTCCTTAACCTTCTCTCCTTCTCCCTTCTTCTGCGGCGCTATGATTCAAAGAGGATTTGACCTACAGGGAGGTGACAGACTGCTGGAGTGGATTGTCAGAAAGCCCAGCAAAGACTGTACTATCTGAGACTTTTAAGGAAGCAGCAACTGGATGGAAAACTCCTGGTGTCCTTTTACCGCTGTGCTATAGAGAGTGTCCTAACCTACTGCATCTGTGTATGGTCTTCACCAGGTTGCACGAAAGTGGCAGAATAGGAAGGCGCTCCAAAGGGTGATCACCACTGCACAAAGGATTATCGGCTGCCCTCTCCCCTCCTTGGAAGAAATCTATAATGCCCGAAGCCTAAATCAAAGCCACTAAAATATTCTGAGGGACCCTGTCTCATCCAGCACACTCTCTTTTAAACTGCTACCATCTGGCAGACGATACAGGGCCCTCAGAACTAGGACAAAGAGGTTTAGAGACAGCTTCTACTCTAGAAGCTGTGGCTATGCTAAACTCCGCTGCTTCATATTGATGTATTTGGGGCTGTGTAGGGATGGGTGGAGGATGATGATGTATGAGTCTGGAATTGTGTGCATCGAGGAATGCTGCTGTAAATTTCGTTGTGCGTGCACAATGACAATAAAATGCTTATGCTTATGCTTCTCCTTCTCCTTCTCCTTCTCCTTCTCTTGCAAGGGCGGTCCTGTTCTGTATTCCGGTACTTATTCAGACTATCAGTGGAACTACTCAAAACACCATGTGTGGTTTAGATCGGCAGCAGGCTAGGGGGGGTGCTGTCTGCTTTCCAACTGTGTTAAAGTTTTGCAGGGTTTTTTTAAAAAAAAGACTTGCTCCCAAGAAAGACATTCTGTTTTTTTAAAAATAGACGGTTGTCTCTCCCCTGAAGCCCCCAAGTGCTCTCAGTTTAGCTGCCTTGTTTTCAGGAGAAGGGTTTTAAGGAGGGAAAAAATTGGTTCCTTGCATTTTTCTCCTGGCACCCCGCTGTCAGTTTGCCAAGGGCAAAGCGTCACTCTTCGTTTTCTCTACAGCAGCTTGAGAAAGCTCTCTTGGTGTGTGGATTTACTGGCAAAAGAAAACAATTCATGGAACTACTCAAACTGTGGCTTCAAAAGGCAAAACCCCAAACTGCTCCAGCTGGGGCCAAAATTTTCCTCCTGAGGGTGAGCTTTACGTAGGACTTTAACCGTGTCACAAGTCCGGCTATCAGTTCATGTTCTGAATTACCGTATATACTCGTGTATAAGTCGACCCGCATATAAGTCGAGGCACCTAATTTTACCACAAAAAGCTGGGAAAACGTATTGACTCGCGTATAAGTCGAGGGTGGGAAATGCAGCAGCTGCTGGTAAATTTCAAAAATAAAAATAGATGCCAATAAAATTACATCAATTGAGGCATCAGTAGGTTAAATGTTTTTGAATATTTATTTCAAAGAAAAACAGTAAACTGGCTCTGTAAGTGCAAAAGAGGGTCAACAAGAACAATATGGCATCAACAATAACTTTAAAAGTTCAAAAACCTTAGCTCAACCAGCAACCAAGCTAAAACACAAGAGTTAAAAATCCTTTCAAAACTGGATTCCCTAATGTCATCATCTGTATGTCCAAAATGTAACTCAACTTAGATTTTAAGAGGGATATTATCAGAAATGGAAAATCTACTATTAAGCTTCCCATTGTAAACAATGGGGATGGGGCACCCTTTTGAGGGGACTTCAATAACTTTGGATCCCCATTTGGACCCAAATCCTTCACCCAAACCTGGCTGGTATCATAAAGAGACTCTCCTGATGAGACCAGCCAGGCTTTGGTGAAGTTTGGTTCAGAGGGTCCAAAGTTATGGACCCTCAAAAGGGTAGCCCCATCTACTAATAGCTCCCATTGAAAACAATGGGGAATGGGGGTACCTCCTTTGGGGGTCCATAACTTGGACCCCCTGATCCACACTTTACCAAACTTGGCTGGTATCATCAGGAGAGGCTTCTGAGGGTACCCTGAAATTTTGGTGCCGCTAGCATAAAAACTGTGCCCCCTGCAGGCCGGCAAAGTAAAAACACAAAAAATTTTAATGACCCGCATATAAGTCAAGGGGAGCTTTTTCAGCATAAAAAATGTGCTGAAAAATTCGACTTATACATGAGTATATACAGTAATCCAGATCCAGTTTCCCACTGGTAGAAAAGGGGGGGAAAGGTCCTCTATGGCCACCCATAAATACTATGTTAGGGTTCATGGGAGCTGTAGGGACAAAATTCATGCTGACTGAGGGGAATCGGGCAGGACTGAGTTTTTAAAAATTGGCTGGATCTACCCCAACATTGAGAATTTCTACCCTGCTGCCCCCAAAGGCTTCACTTACTTCAGGGCTGTACCTCCATTTGAAAGCCAGAGTGGTTAAGAGAGGTGGACCCTAATCTAGAGAACCAGGTTCGATTCCCCGCTCCCCCACATGAAGTCTGCTGGGAGAACTTGGGCCTGTGACAGTCCTCTCAGAACTCTCTCAACCCACACAGTCAGGCAATGGCTTTTAAAAAAAAATTTATTGTTATCATTTGAACATTACAGTTTATATTAGTACTCTTCTTCGTTCATTTTCAAACAATACATTTTCCCCTTTTTCCCCTCCCCCCTGTGTTTTCTTCATGATTTTATCAACCAAACAGCAGTAAATTCATTCGTTGTATTCTCTTCTCCCATATTTCCTCATTGACTCCAGCTTCTTTCATCCAGTCCACATATATGGTCCATATCGTCAAGATTTCACTCTGTTTATCTTGCCACAGTTTATTTTTTGTTATTATATCGAAAATGTCCAGTGTCACTTGTTCCCAAATGTATTCCAACCATTTCTGGATTGTCCATTTTTTTCTTTTCTTTCCAGCCTAAAGCTATTGTTGCATGTGCTGCTCTAATCATTATTTTATACATATAGCTATATTTTTTATCCACCCTTCTATCCTCCATTACACCCATGAACATTAAGTCATTATTTAAACCAATATTAATCTTCACCAGTTTTTCGATATATATCATTACAATTGCCCAATTTTTTTTCACTTCTGTACATTCCATCCACGCTCCACAGTGCCAGAGAGTTAGACAATGGTAAACCATCTCTTGTCCTGACCACATGACTGTCAGCAGAGTTTAAAGCGGAGCTACTCTGGTAAGATGAGAAGGTTTAATAGTCTTCTTGCACTCACTGCAACCTTCTAGCACACTCTTGGAAAAGAATACTCTTCACACAAGATGTTCTTTCAATAGGAAGGTTTTTACTTTAGCGGTTGCAAGGTTACACAAGTCTATTCTATACAAGACTATACGGAACTCTTCAGCAATAACAAAGTTCAACTTAACACTCAACTCAGACTCTATCTCTCTGAACTTAGCATAGCATATACAATGCATACATCAGGGATACTCCCCCCCCCCCACGCAACAGCCTCTCATTGGTCCAGAATCACAGTTGCTTCATAGATCGTGGCTACACTCAACTCCGCTTTCCAGGATTCTTTATTACCCTCTCCAAGACATTCAAATTCACAATGTCAGCCAGGTTTGTGCATTTACTTCTTCTGAGACAGTTGTTCAGCAATCTGTAGTATGATGAAGTCCTCCTTCAAAGCAGAAGTGTGTGTCCCTTCACAAATCATAATAATTATTGTGTGCTGTCAGGTTGCAAACAACTCGTGATAACTGGTTCTGGTGGGTTTTCCAGGCTGTGTGGCCGTGGTCTGGTGGATCACACAGACCACAGCCACACAGCCTGGAAAACCCACCAGAACCAGTTGAATCCGGCTGTGAAAGCCTTCGACAACTCACGAGAACCCCAGGATCATGCAGTTTTCAAGGCAAGAGATGAGCAGAGGCGGTTTGCTGTAGCCTGCATCTGCACATCAAACCTGGACTTCCTTGGTGGACTTCTACGCAGGTACCACCCTGCTTAGCTTCTGAGGTCTGATGGAATCTGGCTAGCAGCCAGGTCTGTTAACGGCCTGCACTACTGCCCCTATAGGAACATCCTCTGAACTGCATGCAGATGGAGTCAGATTTTAGATCCTCAAGTAAAGTCTAGAACAGTCAAGAGGCAGGCTGACCTGACCTGACATGGCATGAGACATTCTCTAGAAAGGCCAAGAACCCAGTCCAAGTTTTAAGACAAACTGCAGTGGTTACTTACTGGTAAAGAGACACAGAGACATAGACCTTGATATCCATGGCTAATATGAATGTGTTTCATTTTCATTGGGAGCTCCTGAAGGAAGTACAGTGTTGTTTTTTTAAAGCGCTCTAAAAAAGTTTCCTGTTGCCACAAAGTTTGGCTCTAAAGGGATGATCTTATGGGACTGCGAGAATGACGCAGTGGGCGTGTGGAGTGTTTTACACACTTCTAATGCAAGATGTTATTGTGGCTATTATCATCCAGAGCTGAACCCATAAAAGGCAGCTGGGATTTGTTTCTATGTCAATGATGGCGAACCTATGGCACGGGTGCCAGAGGTGGCACTCGGAGCCCTCTCTGTGGGCACGCGCACACAGAGTTCGTCATGTGGGGGTGGAAAATCACCCCCCCACACACACACACACTCACACAGACATCTAGGCTGGCCTGGGCCACTGAGCACGATTCGTGTGCACCACGGTGAGCAGGGAGGACTCGGCTGGTGGGCCTGGTGCCTGTGCTTCAGGTGGCTGCTGCCTGAGGGGTGGGGGCACAGAGGAGGCAGAGATGCTAGAGAGGCACAAAGCGGAGTGTGTGGGACTTGCTGGAGGCTAGAGCAGGCTGGCCCCTGATCGAATGGGTGGGGCGGAGGAAGAGGGAACCAAGGGTTTTTTTCTAAACCAAAACCTCAGCATTCAGGTTAAATGGCCAGGTTGGCCCTTTGCGATCAATAAGTGGGGTTTGGGTTGCAATTTGGGCACTTGGTCTCAAAAAGGTTCGCCATCACTGTTCTATGTGAATGGACGCCAGTCCCCAGGTGTAGACTCGGTCCTCCCCTGCAGGCGGAAAGAGCGGAGTGGGCTTTGCTTACCCTTCTGAAAGGGAGGCTGACAAGCTCATCTCTGGAGCTCTCTTTGGCATCTCTCCTTTCTCAGCAGAGTTGCCCAGAGCTCGGTGTCATTTCGATAGGAGGGAGACTCTGGCTGTACAATTGCTGAAGATTTGTGCCGACTGTGGAGACTTTACCTTCACGAAAGGGTAGGGTCATAAACTACAAGTGCGGCTCTAATGACAGGATTTATGGATTGAGCCTTCCTGGCTATTGAAGAACAAACCGGGGCTGCTCGGCCGGCCCTGCTTCCCCACTGGCGCAGCTGCTCTGAGCCGGAATCCTGGAGAGAAAGTTCAAGGTTTATAAGTGGCTGGTCAGCCCAAGAGATTTTTAATGGAAAATGGATGTCTGGGGCTTTTAAATGGTTTTAGGGCTGGGGGGGGGAGGGTGGTCCTTCTCACAGCTGATCCACCACAAAATCTAGTGGATGAGAGAGAGAGAGAGAGAGAGAGAGAGAGAGAGAGAGAGAGAGAGAGAGAGAGAGAGAGATCAACCCACCTAGATCAACCAACTCCAAGAAGGTGAGTGAAATCCTGGCTGGCGTTGTGCGCCCACATCGCATGCCAGCAGCCGCTGTATGCCAAGAGTGTGCAGCATGTGGGGAAGCCCCCTCCCCCGCTCCTGCCGGGCTCTTCCTCCCCCCCCTCCAGGGGCCTGCTCACTTAAACACCTCCACGTCTTCCACTGTTTAAAGGGGGGAGGGAAAGGGGGGGGCCTCGGCCCAGTGTTAATTGTTCCCTTTTAGCTCATTTTCGCCCAACCCGGCTGCTGCGGGGAAAGCGCTGTTTTAACCTAATCAATAAAGTCTTGTCTATCGATCGCGTAAATTTCATTCTCCGACCATCACTTAGCCATCCTCTTCTATTGAGAGTTATCGGGCAGAGCCGGGGGTGGGGGGGTGGGGGGAGGGGAGAAGAATGGCCCTGGCGTTTCTCTCCCACCCCCTCCCCCAAGTGTGAGCTCGCTGTGGACCATTGTGCTTTTTGGTGTGTGTGTGGGGGGGGTGGGTTGGTTGGTAGGAAAGACTCTTGACGCATCTTGAGTTGGATGGGGGGAGGGCGGGGTGGTGCCGTCCCCCCCTCAAAGCGGGCCGTGGGCCAGGCAGGCTGGAAGGGCGCGCCGCTGTCCAGGGTGCTGAAGTTCCCTCCTCTCTGGCCTCCCCTCCTCTCTGGCCTCCCAAAGCCCTTCCGGGGGTGGTGCTGCCCCCCCCCTCAAAGCGGGCCATGGGCCAGGCAGGCTGGAAGGGCGCGCCGCTGTCCAGGGTGCTGAAGTTCCCTCCTCTCTGGCCTCCTCTCCTCTCTGGCCTCCCAAAGCCCTTCCGGGGGTGGTGCTGCCCCCCCCCCTCAAAGCGGGCCGTGGGCCAGGCAGGCTGGAAGGGCGCGCCGCTGTCCAGGGTGCTGAACTTTCCCCAGCCGGGCAGGCGGCGCCCGCCGAGGCCAGGAAGAGAGCCGCCCCCCCCCCCCGGATTCTTTTATCAATGTCCAGTAATTAAAATGTCACCGTTTAATTTTCAGGCCTTCTCGGAGCAATCTTTCCCTAATAAAGCGTCCAATCGAAAGGCTATTTTCCCCCACCAGCAGCAACTGGCCGCGGCGGGCGGAGGGAGGGGGGGGGGCGGGCGGCGGGGCGCTGGCGTGGATCGATAGCGCGAGGCCCGGGATTGATCGGCCGCTAAAATGAAATTTATTGGGGTCATGGTTTTATATGGTGCTGATACAACTGTTAAATGGGGAACATTCGTTTCCAATAGGAGGCGTTTATTAAACTTCCACTGAATTAGACCGCCGTGATTTATGGGCCAATCTCGTGCCTGCGAGCCCCTCCAGGAAGGAGAAGCGGGGGAAAGGGCCTTGGACCGCAGATATTTATAAAAAGATGACACGGCGGGGTGGGTTTTAACCTGGGGAAAGGGCCGCCGAAGGCCTGGGCGGAGGGGGGGGAGCCGGCTGGGCTCCAAAGGCCCCCTAAAGTTGCCAAAACTTACCGGCTCTAAGCATTCTCCCAGCCCTCCCCCCAGCCCAGATTAAACTCTTCCCCCCCTCGTTTTCCCCCATGAAAGTTTCAAGGCAGGAGATCTCCCAAACTGCTTTCCCGCCGCCTGGCGCTCTCTGCACAGCAAGCCTGGACTTCCTGGGCGGTCTCCCACCCAAGGACGAACCGGGGCCAGCCCTGCTCAGCCCCCTTCCCCCCCCCGTCGGAGGAGATCGGGCGAGCTGGCCCCACCGAAGTCCTGGGGCTGCCCTCCGCCTCCGCAGCCGGCAGTCAGGATTGGGCCCCCCGCTCCCCCCACCCCAGTCTATTCGGCCTCAAGCAGAGCTGAAAGAGGCGGCCTTCACTTGGTCACCGTTTCTACACCTGCGCCTAGTTTAGGAGAGGGAAGCCACGAAGAGTGTGTGTGTGTGTGTGTGTGTGTGTGTGTGTGTGTGTGTGTGTGTGTGTGTGTGTGTGTGTGTGTGTGAGAGAGAGAGAGAGAGAGAGAGAGAGAGAGAGAGAGAGAGAGAGAGAGAGAGAGAGAGAGAGAGAGAGAGAGAGAGAGAGAGAGAGAGAGAGAGAATGGGCGGGGAGGTCATCCGCTGGCCGGATTCGAAAGCCAATTTGAAACTTATAGACTGGCCCGGACCCAGAACTGGCTCCCCTCCCCCACTAGAGAAGGGATAAGCTTGGGGATCTCTTCCTCCCCCCCCCAAACCTCAAAACATCCTCCCCCCCTATTAAGCGCTGCCCTTTCATCAACACCAACTAAACCAAGGTCACAAGCTCCTCCCCTTTTATTCTGACTGACTGACATTTTTATTGCACACCCGGGTCTCTCTCTCTCTCTCTCTCTCTTCTCTCTCTCGTGACAGCACCAACTCTTCTTTTTTACCGGACTGTGATTCAGTTTCGGATTCGATTTCATCTCAGCCCGCGAGGGGCGTCGGGGCTGTGATTCAAGCCAGCCCAATGTCTAAATAATAAATAAAGTACCAATACTCCGGGTGGGCCGCCCCCCTCACCACCCCAGGTGCCCCCTCAGCTTGGCAGGACGTGAGAAAAAGACGTCGGGGGGAGTAATTGCCCCCTTCCCTTCCCGTGAACGGTCGGTCGCCCCTTCTTTCAAAGCCGGGCCAAGCGGAGGCGTTCCTCTGTTAGGTCAACGGGCTGCCAGTTTCTCATGCAGCCAAATAGATGCCTTGGAAATGTTCACTAACAAGAGAAATTAGCAAGAAATCCTCTTTGCCTTTCCCCCCCTCCGTGGATTCCGAAGTGGCCCTTTTTGGCTTTCTGGGCCGACTGTTCATACACCTTGCCGTCGCCGCCTCTTGTGGCAGTGAGTTGCTTGGGACCGCGGCAGGCCAGCTGTGTGAGAAGAGGCGCCCCTCTTGAAAGACAGGGCGCTTTTGGTGCTGGAGCCAAGAGGCAAAGTGGCCAGGTGCGTCTTCTCGGCCCTTCCCTCCTTCTTGAGTGCAGGTGTCTTCCTCCACACCTTCTCCGTTTCGAATGGCAGGCTCTCGGGTCCAAACCACTCCTTCCCTTCCTCCCCCCGCCAAAATCAACTAGGAATAGGTGAAGGCTCACCCCACATCCCATTCTCTCCCCCCCACAACAAAACAATGGCTGTCTCCCCCCCAAAAACCCCTTTTGCATTGGGTGATCATTGAGTGTTAATTAGAAATTGTTACAATTAAACCCGCCAAGCACGCACGTGCGCACACACGCCTTAATTACATCTGATTTTTAATTCCGAATCCGTGTTTACACAGTAAGCGAGACGTACCTCCTGATTATCCCCAATACTCTTTATACTGTACTAATTATGTAAATTAAACCTAATTAACTGACAAAAAAACTGCAGTTAATTCAACTGTTAAAAGATATGGGGATCGCAAGAAGCTCAAGAGAAGCAAGGCGAGGAAGCGGGGGAGATCGCACCTGCCTGCTCCCGCTCTCCTCCCCTCTTGGATCCAGGCAGAGGCGAGGGAAGGACCGAGCGAGCGACCGAAGAAACCTAGCTGTTCAAGCCGACTGGGCCCCCATCCCCTTCGGGCGGGCTTCCCGAGGACCAGGGAGGGTATCCCGAACAGCTAAAAGCACAGCCCCCGGGGGACCCGAGAGGTCGCAGGAGAGAATCTGAATGGCCACCCGGTGGCTATTATTTTTAAAATGTGCTCCTTTCTTTCTGTACTCCTCTCCCCCACCCTCCTCCTGAAACGCCCTCACGAGAGAAGGTTATTTCAGGTTGTGGTTTAACTGTCAGGAAGGGCAACGAAAACAGGCCAGCAAGCGCCCCACCCCCCACCCCCCACCCCCCACCCTAGCAGGGACTGCAGAAGCGCCTTGGTTGGCCGGGATTCCGTGGGGTTCCCAGATGTGCCAGCTTTATGAGGAGCTCTGAGAAGAGCTGGACTAGCCAGCTGCGTGGTTGGCCTTCCTTGGGCGCGGGTGGGGGGTGGGGTGCGCTTGGAGGGTGCTGCTGCCGCCTGGTTGACCCCCTTCCCGTCCAGGGGCCAGAACCGGCGGCGGGCAACTTCAGCGCACTTCAAGCAGCGCCCCCCACGGCCACGCGGTCGAACTGCATCGGCCCGCCCCGGGCGCTGTCCCGGGTGCTGAACGGAGGGCCGCGGGGAGAACCCCACTTCGCTCCGGGGAGCCCAGGCCGGAGCCGCCAACCCGAGCCGCGCTCCGGTGGGGAGATTCAGGACCTCGGACAGCGAGCCCTGGGAGGGCACGGAGAGGTTGTGGGCCCCGATTGGGTCTGCGGGGGGGAGGGGCTCATGGACCAGGCTCCTAGTTTGACTTGGGGGGAGGAGGAGAAATAAATACCACCTGAGCCAACAGAGGAAGGCCCCCTCGGCGCATGTCTGTCACATTCTGTTTACCTTCCTGGCCATTTAGCAACGCTGGTTGAAGGTAGCCGATGCCTTTGCTCGTGGGGCCGGCGTCTGGGCTTGAATCAAGGTGGGGACTCGCTTGGGACTTAGAGGATGGCTTTCTCTGAGCAGCTTGGTGTGGGACCCCAAACCCTTCGTTTGTACCGAGACTCAGAGTCACTTTCGGAGGGGGTTTCCCCCGGGGCAGCTCAATGGGGGGGCTCCTGTGTCTGGCGTCTAGATTCCGGACTGTGACTTATTTGTACAGGGTTGTAATTAAATTTGAGTTCGGAACCGGCGTGTGGGTCTTAAACGGGCGGCGCCCGGGTGGTCCAGTCTTTCCCCCAAAACGGTTAGAGAAACTCACCACCCCATGAAAATGAAAGGACGTCTCTTTTGCCCTCTCTTTGCTATTCTTTTGAGCCTGGCGGGGGCGGGGGGCGGGGAAGGGAAGGAATTCAACTTCCTTCGGTGCTGCCAAGTTTCCTCCCTCTGCGTCCTCCGCGCTGTCCACCCCCCCCCCCTTTCCCGGGGTTGCCTTTGCAATTGACACTCTAGGCTAACAGACGGGTCTAATATCCACCGCTCTGCAGAGGTTAAGAGCCCTGGGGCGAAGGGCGGGGGGAAGGAAGGGAGAGGAAGACGCGGCGGGAAGGGGGGGGGGGATCAGATTAAATACGGTACTTTGTAAGTATTTAAAATTTCATTTAAACTCCACGCAGCGCAGTTTGTATTGGTTTGTTTGAATTTGGAGGGAACCCCCCCCCCTCCGCATCGAGATCTGGCATAAAGCGGCGGAGCTCGGAGAATTATTCGAATAAATAATATTTTAAAAGCGAAGCAACGTTTACTGCCCCCCCCCTCAAATAAATACCAAAGGCCATTCCATCAAATTGATACCGAACGCCTAACTTCTGTCTGTACAAACACGCACTTACGCATATTAAAATCATGCATAAACCGGCTGTCTCTGCAGGGGGCGGCCCGCACCCCCCCCCCCCGCAGGCCTTTCGGCTTCCTCTTATGAAAAGGGTTCATCTTTTTAACTTCCTCGCCCGCGCCGGCGGCCGGGGGTGGGGGGGCGAATCAGTGGGCTCTGTAATAACGGCTAATAAATATTTAACTGCGCATTTTTTTGTGTATGTGGGGTGGGCGTGGAGGGGAGAGAGAGGCCAGGAGTCAGGGCTTGCGGGGGGTCAGGAGCCGGCTGGGGTGGGGGGGCAGAAGGGACTGGGGTCGCCTTGGCCAGGGGGAAGTCTAATTAAGGGCAAAGGCTGGGGGGGGGGGGGTTGGGGGGGGGGCTCCTCTCTGGCCATCCGGAGCTGCAGCATTTATTGGTCACAATGCGGAATTCAGTGTGTCTCGGCTTTAAATAATTAAAAGGCGAGGAATAATTACCGAGCCCCCATTGTAATTATGGGCAGCCGCTCGCGCTTTGGAAACGGGAGCCGCCGCCAGCGCCAAACAGCCGCCAGGCCGGGTTACCTCGCTCGCCGGCCGCGGGCAGGAATTTTCCAGCTCACCTTTTGTCTGCCCCAGGTGGGGAGGAGAGAGATCAGGCCTGAGAGGGGTGGGCGGCGGGGGTGGGGGGTGTTCTGGGATCCTCTCCAAAAGGAAGAACCCCCCCCCTGCTAAAACCGGGAGCGCTCCTAGTCTCCTGCCCTCCGTCCGCCCCTCCAGCTCCTCCGAAGAAAAGTCTCAACTCTTTCCAAATTATTCCACGCGCCCCCTTCCCCCGCGCCCGGTTTCTCAAGGTCCCTCCCCCACCCTCTCCGAGGGTGATGGATTCCGGTCCTCCCGGGAGAAACAGGCTTTCTCCACCGTCCCCCCCACCCCCATTCGCCCCCGGATTCCTGGGAAGAGATTTATGCCCCCCAAATCTGTTTTCAAGGACAAATCCCGTCTAATGACACATCGCATCTCAAGGAGGCGAGAGGCGAATTTTCATAACAAAGCTGCCGGCTCGCATATGTTGGGGCGAAGGGCGAGCGCCCCCCCCCCCCGCACAAGCGCCAGCCCCGCGGCCACAGCCCCGGCCGTTATTAACTTCTGTTTGATTAGGGTAATTGCTCAAATTTGGGGCCGGACAGTATGATTAATTACAGTTTAATTAACGCGTCCATTAAGAGCACTTAATGCCACGTTGCGCCCAGAAAAACCGCCTGAGGAATGAAACTCGAGGCGAAGGGGGAGGGTTGAGTCTCTCTCTCTTCCCCCCCCCCCTCTATTTTTTTTGTTAAATCGGAATGTATTTATTTTGGCATCGGGAAATGCCCGGATAAGGTTTCCAGATGAGGGAAGGGGAGGGATACGGGGAATTAAAATGGTCGGAAGCATGATAGAAGGATGTTGTAAAATGCACTCGCAGGGCACATTTCCACGGGTTTTCTTCCTGCCGCGCGCGACCCCGGTCAGGGCCAAGACGGGCATTTTTCTGGATGGCTGCTACGCTCTGCCCAAACACTCCCGACGACTTCTAACCACCCACCCCCGCCTGAAATTAGAACACCCCCTCCTCAAGCCTAGAAGTTGCTTCCAATTCCTCCTTCGCCTGGGTTGCAATTCGGGCTGGAGAAAGAGAGAGAGAGAGGCCCTGCGCAGACGGAGGGGGGGGGGGTGCTTTGCAAAAATAATGACAGTTTCCTCTTCCCCTCCCCTGACGTGTCTCGATTAAAACCTACATTCAAGCCCCCGGCATAACCTTTTTTCAAAGAGGTCCCTCTTTGAAAGGTCTCGATCCATCGGTCACCTCTCTCCCAAGAATCCAGGTAGGGAAAGGTAAATAACATCCGGTTGGGGGGATAATGACGCCTGTCTAATGTCACCGCGTCCACATTTTGGAGCAGGCAGGAAGGCCCTGGCCTCAGGAGGCTCGAGGGGTCTCCCTCCCCCCCCCCCTCATCTGCGAAAACTTTTCCAGAGAGTTTCCTAGCACGGAATCTATCGCAGATCTAGCAGAGAGAAAGAGAGAGAGAGAGAGAGAGAGAGAGAGAGAGAGAGAGAGAGAGAGAGAGAGAGAGAGAGAGAGAGAGAGAGATTTGCCTCGCTGAGGTCCTCCAAACGATTGATTACCCATCAGCCATGGGACCCCTCCATCAGTCCCTTACTGGGGGAGCCAGAATTCGCTCCTCGGGTTTGGCGACTGAAGCCCCCTCCTCCTCCCCCAGCGGAAGATCTCTTATCGATCGCCGCCGCCCTCGCGCTTTCCCAGCTATTGCCCCCGAAAGCCGGGGGAGGGGGGGGAATCCAGCCGGTCACCAGAAGGAGATCTCCGCCGCCTCCCAATTTCCCTCCCCGATTTCCCTCCCGCGGCCCTCCCGGGACCATCCCAAACCCCTGCCGAGCGGCCCGCAGCCCCCCCCCCCGGCCGCCCCAGGCCTGAGGGTCTCCGCTGTGCGTGGAGGGGGAGGCGAGAACTTGAGGGGGGGGGATCCCGGTCGAGAGGGAGGCGTCACGGAGCTGGGCCCCTCTCTGGCCAGCCCAGATCTTCCCCCGCCCTGTCCAGCTTCACCGCCCCCTGTCCTTTAATAAACCCAGCAGCCCTGGAGGGGGGCGAAGTCTGCGGACCGGCCTCCTGGGAAGGGTGGGTGGCGGCTGACGGTCTGGGTCTGCAGGGGGGGGTCCCCCAGCCAGGGTCGTCGGGGTCCCCATGCCAAGGCTTACCTGCTCCCGCTGGGGCGACTCCTTCGCGCTCCACTCCCTCCTCCTCCTCTTCCTCCTCCTCCTCCTCGTCTCTCTCCCCCCCCCCGCCCAATCTGTGGTTCCTTAAAGAAGCCCCGTCCGCCTCGTGATTGACTGGCGTCGCCGGATGATTGACAGGCGCCCGAGCCCCGCAGGCAGGCGGCGAGAGGCGCGGGGGCTGCTAACTGGGTGTCGCCATCCTGCGCGGGCGCCCGGCGGCGGAGCAGTGCGCGGCGGCGGCGGCGGCGGGCGAGGCTGAGGATCCCGCCTCGCTCCGCGCCCCCCCCCAGCCCCCCGCCCGGCCCTGCCTCTTTTGAAGCCATGCGGTCAGCCGCCCGCCCGCAGCTGCACAGCCGAGGAGGGCGGCGCAGGGCAGGCGGCCGCGCGGGAGCCCCGGTGCGCGGCGGCTGCTAAGCGGGCTTCGGGATCGCCCGGAGGCGGCCGGGGCTGAGCGTCGCCCACGCGCAAACGGTAAGCGGCTTCTCTCCCCCCCCCCCCAGCTCCGCAGACAGCGGAACCCTTTGGGCTTCGGGCTTGCTTGGCCCCCCGCGTGGTCAGTCCCTCGGCCCTTTTCCCTCCTGCTCCTTGGGGAAGGGGTCACCCCTTTCTGGCCGTCCCTTCCCGGGGTTGCAATTTGGGGGGCCGTTTTCGCCTCCCCGACGAGCGGGGGACGCTCGGCCTGGGGGGCTTCTCCCAAAGGCCCCTCTGAAAAAGAAGAGCAGGGGGGCCAAATGAGCGGGTCACTTCTGAGCGGGGCGAAACAAGCCATTGACACGCGGGGGGGGGGGTCAGGTCTGGGCTCCTTCGGCCCCAAGCGCGCCTCTGCCGTCGCCTGGCCAAAGAAACGTTTTTCGTTCGATTTGGGGAACGAGCGAGAGAGAAGACAAACGTTTTGGGGCTGGCGGGATGTGTGTGTGTTTGTGTGTTTGTGTGTTTGTGTGTTGCTGGCAGAAAGAGACTCTCTGCCGTGTAATTACGCGGTCCGCTCCGTCCTTAAGCCGGGCCGATCCTGTTTGGCTAAGCGGCTCAGGCTCCCTTCTGCCGGCCTTTCCCTCTCGCTGCCTTGCGAGGGCTGCACATAGTCCCATAAGCTGCCTGGCTCCTAAACCCCCGAGAAGCTTCTGGCGCCAAGCCGTCCCCCACCCCCACCCCCAAAAATATTGAGGTCTGTAACAGTAACGGCGCCCTGACGGGGGTCTGGCTCTTGCCCCCTTCCCCGGGCTCTGGGGAAAGTCGCGGCTCCTTTGGGCGGTGGGGAGGAAGCGAGAGGCGGCATTTGGGATTAAATACCTCTGGCCCCATGGCGGGCCAGGATTACCGGGCAGGCTCAAGAAGGCGCAGAGTTTATTTAAACCTGGTGGGTCGCGGGCCGGCCGGCTCCGCCTCACCTTTAAATACCGCTCTCCGCGGCTCTAATTACCGCATTATTTTTCTCTCTCTTCCCACCCCCCACCCCCCACCCCCAACACGCACCGTTTCTCCCGGCTTCCAAACACGGGGCGCCGGGAGGAGTGGGAGGGGAGAGAAATCGGGAAACGCGGGGAGCGGGATCAGGTCGCCTTCTTCCAGTTCAAGCTGGAAACCCGCAAAGAAATCCGGGGCCGGGGAAGGGAAACGTTAAGATTGTCTTCGCTTCGTGGGATATTTTCACGGTGTGTGTGTGTATGTATATATATGTTTATATATATAAATGTTTATATATAAATGTATATATAAACATTTGCGTTCAAGGCCCCGGGCTTTATTATTATTATTTTTGTACGGTTTGTTATTGCAAGAGGAAGCTTGATTGTTGTTTCTGCCGCGCACCCTTCCTTTGGAGGCGCTCACAAGGGCTGGGGCTTTTCGTTAGGGGGCACCCTAAAACGGCCGGCTACTGAAGACCCCCCACCCCCGGCCCCTTTCTGCAGGCAAGGAGTCCCCCCGTGCTGATGCCGCTCCGGCATCCTTTCCCAGCCGGCCTTGAGTTGGGTGCCGGCTGGAAGAAGGCGCCAGGGCCGGCGTGTGGGGTGGGGGGCGTGTGTGTGTGTGTGTGTGTGTCTCGGGGGGCTGCCCGCTTCCTTCTCCCCTTCCCCTGCTCGCGGGCGCCTTTTCTGAGCCGCGTCTTTCTTCTCCCCGCAGGCAGCAGGAGCCCGGCGCGGCCGGGGGGCGGCCATGGAGTCGCTGGCGGCCGCCAGTCAGCTGGGGCCTGGCCGAGACTCTGGCTCCTCCTCCTCGCCGTCGCCCCACTCCAAGCAAGAGCTGCAGCCCTACTCGGGGGCCAGCGCGCTGAAGCCCAACCAGGTGGGCGAGACCGCGCTGTACGGGGTGCCCATCGTGTCGCTGGTGATCGACGGCCAGGAGCGCCTGTGCCTGGCGCAGATCTCCAACACGCTGCTCAAGAACTACAGCTACAATGAGATCCACAACCGGCGCGTGGCGCTGGGCATCACGTGCGTGCAGTGCACCCCGGTGCAGCTCGAGATCCTCCGGCGGGCGGGCGCCATGCCCATCTCCTCGCGCCGCTGCGGCATGATCACCAAGCGCGAGGCCGAGCGGCTGTGCAAGTCCTTCCTGGGCGAGCACAAGCCGCCCAAGCTGCCGGAGAACTTCGCCTTCGACGTGGTGCACGAGTGCGCGTGGGGCTCCCGCGGCAGCTTCATCCCCGCGCGCTACAACAGCTCGCGGGCCAAGTGCATCAAGTGCGCCTACTGCAGCATGTACTTCTCGCCCAACAAGTTCATCTTCCACTCGCACCGCATCCCCGAGGCCAAGTACACGCAGCCCGACGCGGCCAACTTCAACTCCTGGCGCCGCCACCTCAAGCTCAGCGACAAGGGCGCCAGCGACGACCTCAGCCACGCCTGGGAGGACGTCAAGGCCATGTTCAACGGCGGCACCCGCAAGCGGACCTTCTCCCTGCACGGCGCCTCCCACGGGGGCGCCTCGGCCGCCGCCAAGGGCGCCCCCCACCCGCCGCCCGCCAGCGCCGCTGAGCTCGCCCCCGTCCACAAGAGCCTGCGCTGCGCCGGAGCCGACGACCCGCCGGGCGAGCGCACCGCCCTGGGCTTGCCCGCCGCGGCCCACGGGCCCGCCGCCGCCGCCGTCGTGCGCAGCTACCCGGTCATCCCGGTGCCCAGCAAAGGCTTCGGCATGCTGCAGAAGCTGCCGCCGCCCCTCTTCCCGCCGCCCTACGGCTTCCCGGCCGCTGCCTTCGGCCTGTGCCCCAAGAAGCCGGACGAGGGCTTGGGCGGCGCCGGCGAGGCGGGCAAGGGCGCGGGCGGGCTGCCGCCGGGCATGTTCTGGGGGCCGCCGCACCCCCACCCGCACCCTCCGCAGCAGCAGCAGCAGCAGCAGCCCGGCGCCGGGGCCAAGGAGGGCGGCGTGTACCCGCCCTTCCCCATGTTCTGGCCGGCCTCCGGGAGCCTGCCGGTGCCCCCCTACCCGGCGCAGAGCCAAGCCAAAGCCGCCGCCACCGCCGTGGTGGTGGCCGCCGCCGCTGCCGCAGCCGCCGCCGTGGAGCCGCTGGTGCTGCGCGGGCCCGGCCCGGCCCACGGGGAGCTGGAGGGCTCCGAGCCGTCGGGCAGCGAGCGCGGCAGCGCCACCCCCCAGGAGGGCTCGGGCGCCGGCGGCCCCGAGGGCGAGCGCTGCGCCAGTGCCCTCTCGCGGGCCCTGGGCGACGAGGAGCGCTCGGGCGACGAGGCCCTGCTGCCGGCCCTGCCGCTGCCCCGCAAGGGGAGCTACCTGTCGGCCTTCCGGCCCGTGGTGAAGGACGCCGAGAGCATCGCCAAGCTCTACGGCACCCGCGAGGCCTTCGCCGCCGCCGCCGCCGCCGCGCCCCGCGCCTGCCCCCCGGGCTACCTCTCGCCCGACTTCCTCAGCGAGGGCAGCTCCAGCTACCGCTCCCTCTCCCCGGGCAACGACACGGTCGACGAGCCCGAGGTCGACGTGGAATCCAACCGCTTCCCGGACGACGAGGACGACGAGGAAGAGGACGACGACGAGGAGGAGGAGGCGCCGCAGGAGGAAGCCCCGGAGGCCTCCCAGCCGCCGCTCTTGGCCGCCCCGGAGGACCCCCTGGCGGCGCCCAGCAGCGTCCCTCCCGCGGCGGCGGAGAAAGGCCTGGAGCCCGACAGCGCGGCTGCTTACGAGGTGCGGGGCCTGCGGGGGAGAGGGAGAGGGCAGGCCGAAAGCTGGAGCGGGGCCTCTGCGCACCTTCAGCGCCCCTGGCCTGTGGCAGTGGTGGTCAGCGGGCCTTGAACTTGGGGCGGTTAGGTGGGCCAGAAGGATGACAGCCAGAAACAGGATTGGGGCCGGGCGGGTGTCGGAGGCCCAGGGCAGCGAGCGGGGAGGCGAGCGGGAGCCGTGCAGCCGCCTTCAAAGGCCGCTCTTGCACTTGGGCGGCCGCGCAAAACTTGAGGAAGGGCTCGTTTGTTTTTGTTGCGGGTGTTTGAACCCCTTTGTTTGTCAAGGAGGCGCTGGCCGGGGGCGGGGGGGCCCCTTCGGAGTCAGGGGGGGCAGCTGCTTCTCCCTCGGGACGGGGGTGGGCTGGAAGGGTTTGAAGGCTTGAAGCTGGGCGACCCTGAACCCAGCCCACTCGGGGAGCACCGCTGCGCCTTAGTGGTAGCTTTGAACGATCCAGAACAGGCAGTCTTGGCTTTGCAAACGTGGTCCTGAGCCACCTGGGGGGGGGGGCACAAAAATAACCCCACTCCTGAGCCACCTGGGGCTCCACGCGTCACGCATGTTTGCTGCCAGTCGGCTCTACCGAATGTGCCCCCCCCCCCCAACACAGACACGCGTGTTCCCGTTTCAGAGGGGCGACCGGGTTGGTCTGCAGGGGAGCCACTGGATTGGAGTCCAGCGAGGCTTTTGGGGCAGGCCGGGGCTTTGGGGAGTCCACTTTCCCTTTGCCAGATCCTAGAGATCTTGGCCCTCGAAAGCGGCGATCCCGGGAATCTGGACTCAGATCTAGAGATGGACGTTCCGGATTTCGGAGCGCCGAGCGTGTTTCAGCACCACGGACAGGGGCGACGTGTGTTTCAGCACCACGGACAGGGCCCCGCGAGTCCCGGCGACGGCGGCCGGCTGGGGTCTTCCGGAGCTCCTCTCAGTAGAGTTCCACTCTTTTAAATCCATGCAACCCAACCGGGGGGGGGGGGGGCGCTCCGCTAAGGATGGCGCCCTCGTTCTGCTTTTCGGCATGTCGTCCGCTGCTGCGGCAGCCTGAGCGAACCTCAGCCGTAAATTTGTAACCGCAGAGGATTCGCCCCCCCCCCGCTCCCAGCCAGCCGGAGAGTAGTTTTAGTCTCGACTTCTCAGAGCTGAGGAGGGTCGGCCGCTCTCAGTCCTTGGGTGGGAAGCCTTTAGCCAGGGGGAGTGGCTGCCCACAGTGTGGGACGGGATGCCGGACTGGACGGGCCACTGGTCTGGTCTGATGTCCTTATATCCTTGTGCTTGGCGGAGGGAGGCCATGGCGGAGCCCCTCTGCTGCTCCCCCCCCCCCAAGGTTGGAGCCCCCGTGAGTCGCTGGAGGCTGGCTTCTTTGCCGAGAGTCTCAGGTGGAGCTGCTCGGAGCCAGCTGTTTGCTTTCCAAATCCGCTTCCTAGAACACGTCCCACCCACTCCGAGCCCCCCTGGGGGCTTCTACGAGCCCCTCTCACGAGAGGAGGCTGCCAAACTGGGTTGGAGGTCCATTTGCAAAAAAAGCTGGCAGGCGAAGAGACACACAACCCTAATTAACGGGGGGGGGGGAGGGTGTGTGCCTCTGACAACGAACCAACGATCCTTCCACCCCCGGAAAAAAATAAACTGGGCAGGCGAGCAAAAAAGAGGCAATAAAAGGTCGGTCGAGACGGCTCCCATTAACTTCCGCTTTGGGGAGTCTGACCAGGGGAGCCCCGACTCCCCAAAACTCATCCCCCAAAGGCTCCTGGACTCAGATCTGGCTGTTCTACTGCAGACCAACACGGCTGTCCTTTGAAACGACGCTCTGCTTTTAGAGGGGGGGGGGATCTCTGGAAAGTCCTAACCCGAACTGAGAAAAGCAAAGTAGATCTCTTTCCTGCCGCAGGCTCCAGCGGCCTGTCATCAAAAAGCAGACCCCCGCCCCCCCTTGTTTCCCCTAAATACACGCGCCCCGTCTGCAGCACCTACACTTGCCTTCCTTTCCGTGTTTAGACGCGACCCCCCCCCTTTTTTTTTCTTCAATCACAGCCCCAGGGAAAGTTGAGGCATCGGATTTCCACGGAAGTTTCCCTCTTCCTCTCCCTAGCATGAACTACTCACAGGGTGTTTGTTGTGAGGGGGGGAAGGGCAAGGAGATTGTCAGCCCCTTTGAGTCTCCTGCAGGAGAGAAAGGGGGGATATAAATCCAAAATCTTCTTCTTCTACTACTACGTGTGGGTTGCTGGGAGAAGGGCAGTGGGGGGTGGCGACGGGAGGCGGTGGGGGGGCCAGGCCGGGGAGAGCTCTCGAGTTCCCGGGATGCCTTTGAAGGGGCCAATTTTCCCTGCGACACCCATAATTACACCTCTCATTAAGAAGATCGCAGCTGAGGCGGGGGTTTTTCCTGTGCCCGCGGAGAGGCCTCTTCAACCGCATGAAAGGGGATCCCCCCCCCCCAAACACACGCATGCTTTTGAAAAAAAGAAAGAAAAGCGGAGGGGTTGGATATGTTTGTTAGTTTTTCTCTTCCGAGGGTCCGGGGGGTGGGGGGGATGCTCTTTGGCTGGGTTCGGTGTCCCAGGATGGGGGTGGGGGGGAAGGGGCGTTCTCCTGCCTCGCTTTTTTAAGCTTTTCCTTTCCCTTGCAGGTGTACCCCCAAGAAAGAGACGACCACCCCCAAGCTCTCAAAACCAACGCCCCTTTGGGCCCCCAGACAACGGCTTACCTCTGCACCCCAGAGAGGAACGGTAATAAAGCAGCATTTTGCCTACAAGGGGCCTCCGATTGGGGGGGGGGATCGGTGGAGGGGGGGGGCTCACCTGGCCCTCCGCGGTGTGCCTGCTCCCAATGTTTTGGGGAACTTTCTGTTCTGACGCCCAACTTTGGCACCCTCCTCAAAGAGTCCTGCGATCCCCCCCCCCTTCTGTCCCTGTTCAACCTGTTTTTGATTTCCCCTTTTCATTTTGAAAAAGAGAGAAACTCAAATAAGGACACCTGCAGCCTTCGTTAACATTTTGGTTCAGACTGGGGCGCTTCCGCTGGGGATTTCTGCCCCCCCCCCCCCGCCGCCGCCCCCCCACCCCCACCCCATGATAGCGACCTGTTGCTTCCGTTCCCCGTTTCTTTGGCAAAAACGGCTCTGCCCCGGATCTCTTTCAGTTGTACTTCGGGGTCATCTCTGCTCCTCCCCGTCCTGGGCGGCCTGAAGCAGCCCCCCCCTTTTACACACACACACACACACGCAGGGCGCAAGTTCCTTTCCTCCCCAAGGCGATTAGGCTGATCCCTAAGAGGGCTTTAACTAGGACTTTGTCCTTAATTCGGTAGTTAAGGCTCACGGTTTCGTTGCTTACGCTTCACAATCGGTTTATTCGCCCTAAGAACCAGATAAGGAAGACAATCAGCCCGCAGCAGCCGAGGATTTGGAGAGCACGAAATCCTATCAAGACCAAAGGACCGCCTCGCAGCCCAGCCCGGCCCACCCCGACCGAGGTAAGGCTTGCGGGGTCGCCAGTCAACTAGCCCGGTAGTCCTGCCCCCACCCCAGAGACGAAGGCTGGCCACGCCGAGGCCGTAGGAGGCGGTTTCAAGAGTGGGAGACCCGGAAAGAGAAGGAAGAAGCCCCCAAAGAGCAGTTTGGGGCGGGGGTGCTGGGGAGGCATGCGAGGGGGGGGGGAGCCCTCTGAACTGGGCCGCGCTTTGCCAGCCGGTTCGCTGGCCCCCGAGGCTTCCCCGCAGGCGACGCAAACCCTGCAACCGGGCTGAGGGCCCGGCTTCCCGCTGCGGCGTCGGGGGGCTTCGGTGGGCAGCCCGATCTGAACTCCGAGGTGTAGTTAAGGCAGGAGGCTAATCCCGTGATCTTCTTAGCGGGCTATTTGCGGCCTGGGCCTCCGCCGGAGCCCGCCCGCCCGCCTTCTGTCGCCGCCGAAACTCACCGGCGGCGACAGCTCGATCCCCAGCCCGCGTCCTCAGAAGGGGGCCCCTCGGAGTTCAACCACGGGGCTTTCTCTTACGTAACAACTCTGCAGGCTCAATGAAGCCGCGGCCCCGAGCCTGGGCGCACTTACTTAGGAGCAAGCCCCTCTGGGATCCGTCTGCGGGAACGAGCGCAGGGCCGCGCTAGGAGGCCCGGGTTCTTCAGAGGGTCAAAACGCAGAGCTCTTCGTCGTGGGACGGGAAGCGTTGTTGCGGGCGAGGCATTGGGGGGAGGAGGGGGGGGTGACATAAAATTCTCCTTGACAGTGTTTGTATCAGTGGCGGCCCATTCACAAGAACCTGCTGTCACCATCACTTGACAGCCGAGTCAACAAGCGATGAAAACCAGTCCCCCCTAGGTCTGGATTTTGTTGGGATAAGTGCTCCTGGTAGTTGGAGATTATCCCTTATCGTAGTTTTTAGAACTGAGTAAAATTCCAAGAAGCCGGAAGGAAGGAAGTCCCTGAGAGTATCAGTCTGACATCAAAGGGATAGAACCAGCATGATAGAGTAAAGGTGTCAAATTCCCGAGGTCCCGATCTAGCCACTAGCTCTCTAGGAAAACCCCCTCTGTAGGTTGAGGCAGGAAACAGCGTAAAGTCCTTCACTTCCAACAGATTTCCGCAAACGCCGCCTTCCCGGAAGCGATCCCCGGATGCAAAGTGAGCTGAGGCTGGGGTCTCAGCTGGGGGTCGGTTCTGGAGAGTCTTCGAGGCAGTCCTTATTCCGCACAGTCTGCGAGGGAGGGAGCTCCCATTTGGCAGAGGGGAGACCAAGGCTGGCTATGCCTGATGGGAGGGAGAGCCCAAGAGAGCCCTACAGGCAGAGGCGGTTTTGAGTGGAAAGGAGAGAGGAAGACGGTGGAGCGAAGGGCTTTCTCTGCGGTCCGCTTTAGAGGTTCCAGAAGGACCCGGAAGAGGTGTTGGCGGGTGCGTTTCTAGTGGGCGAGGGCGCAGCAGCGCTGGGGTGCCAAAGTCTGTAGGGACATCGGGTAGGGACATCGCTGGATGGCTACTGTAATCTAAAACCTGAGGGCTGCTAGCTGAACGTGTGAACGGACTGGTCTGGCACGGGGATGGGAGAAGATATTTTCTTGCTGGCCGCAGACATGTGAAGGGCCCCCTCATTCCCTCACTTGGTGGCGTCTGGGCCATCAAGGGACGTGTGCAACGGCCCTTTTAGTGACTCGTCTCTGGGGTGTTCTTCTGTAACGGGAGTCGCCTGCGTTTCCTAGGGAGGGGGGGGGCTGTTTCTTGCCTGGGGCTCCTTCCCGGCCCAGAGGCGGATCCTTCGCCCAGTCTTCTGACCTCCCCTGGCCCGAGGCAAGGCTGGTGCGACGCTCACTCCCTGTCTTCCGACCTGCAGGTGAGGAGGTGGTCGGGATCGACGTCACCGGAACTCAGCTGGTGGAAAAAGACATTGGGAATCTGGCAAGAGGTGAGGGAGACAGCCTTGCCTCACTAGAGTATCCTGGCCAGCAAATACATCCGGGTTCCTGGTCGGGGCTGCTCTCTCCAACCACCCGGTCACGCCTTTGGTTCAGTTTTTTGTTCTGGACTGAAAGACCTATCTGTTGACCGTGCGCTTGAATATACATTGTGTGTGTGTGTGTGTGTGTGTGTAGGGACTCAAATCGCAGCTGTCCAGTTGCAGACTTATGGCCAGGGAGAAGCGGAGATGGTTTGCCTTTACTTGCCTCTGCGTCGCAATCCTTTCCCTGGTCCAAGAACTGACCAAGCCCGACCCTGGTTAGCTTCCGAGATTGGGCTAGCCGGGGCCACCAATCACCTTTAGATTAGCGTCTATAAATAATAGATCGAGTGAGATCGTCTAGGTGAATTTCTCGATTTCTCCATCTCTAGGCGAGTCCAGTTCATAAGGCATCGATTCCTCTATTCAAAATGTGATCAGAATTAAAACGCGGGGGATGAGTTTCCACCCGGAAGTCGACCTGGAACTGTCCGAGGTGCTGAATTAGCTTCCCTAAACGGAAGTTTGGGTTTGGATTTTTAGGAGGTGTTATGACCGATCACCTACGACCACAATTAACACGTAAACGATGGCCGGTCATCACAGGATCCCAAGACTGCGTTGAAGATTTTAAACAGTTAAATTTCAAGGTCCCCTCCCCCACCTCAATTGTAATCTTTGAATTGAAATTCTCCTGTGAGATTTAAAAAAAAGAAAAGGCTGCGGGAATTGCTGGTGCGATTGAATTTCCTGGAGCAAAATTTAAATGCCTACAGATGGAATTGTGCTGTTTTGACAAATATCTGCATTTTTTAAAAAATGTAACCCGGGTTGGATTGTGTCAGGTTTGCCTGTGATCGTGGGGAAGTAAACTGTTTGCGTTTATCTGTCCCCCTCCATCCACGTCGGCTCATTTTATATGTTTCTCTCCCTATAGATGAGTTGCAAAAACTCCTCTTGGAGCAAATGGAACTCAGGAAGAAATTGGAAAGGGATTTCCAAAGTCTCAAAGGTAACCGCATTTCCTCCCCCTCCTGCTTCACCTCGATTCTGAAATCGAGACCTCAGATACGATGTTGTAGAATGGTGTAAATCCATGAACCAGCAATAGCCAAAATGAAAGTTAGATATTTATTATTACGGCCTTTTGGCCAGCCAATAGTTTAAAATCAGAGTACATGTGAATACATAGCACTCCACTTATACAAAAATATAATATAAATTAAAATCCATTATAAAATCTATTAATAAATAACATTAGCTTCAGGCATTATTACAGTCCTCATCACACAGTGCGGCTCTTTGTTTTAATAAGGAACTACGCTTGTTATGCACCAATATACAAAATTTAGCTACCTTCTGTGAAATGGCAGAAACACGATCTTCTAATAATATTCTTACAGAATTCGTATCTGAGTTATCTATGAATGGATATACATGACGAGTTAACAATGGTTGGATCAACAGCTTCCTTTCACCTTCATGTAACTTGCAATGCAGTAAGATATGTGACACTGAGAGCCAAAATGAAAGCATGGGTGGGTTTCTACCCAGAAATTAACCGGAAACGGTCAAAGGCTTTCACAGCCGGACTCAGCTGGTTGTTGTGGGCTTTCCGGGCTGTGTGGCTGTGGTCTGGTGGATCTTGTTCCTAACGTTTCTCTGCATCTGTGGCTGGCATCTTTGGAGGTGTCTCACAGAGGAAAGTGTGTGTACCGCTGATGTGTGTAACACACTTCTCTCTGTGATACACCTCTGAAGATGCCAGTCACAGATGCAGGCAAAATGTGAGGGACAAGATCCACCAGACCACAGCCACGCAGCGTGGAAAACTCACCACAACCAGTTACCGGGAACTGTCCGAGGTGCTGAATTAGATCCCCTGAGCCTTTCTCTCGATCCGTGAGGGGTGGAAGGAGGATCACCAGTGAGCTTTCTTCAAATAGATAGACAGCTAGGAACTAAATCAGTCTTTTTGGGCCAGGGTCAGAGTCTGTCACTATACCCAAGGCAATTAACTGACCGATTATTAATTAATTGATTAGTTGGTCAATCCCTCTTAGTCTCTGAAATGTAACCACTTGGCATTTCTGCATTGGTAAATAGTTCGAAGGGAAAGGTTTGATTCGGCAAAACCGAATATTGGGATTTAAATGGCTTTAAACAGATGGTCGCTTGCAATGTTCTCAGTGCTCTTTTTCTCCGCCCTGTCTGTTTTCTCCAACCTCAGCCCAACTGCATGATTTTGTTTTATTAGGCTGTTGGATTGTTATCATATCTTGTTTACTGATTGCATGATTTTTAAAAATCAACCTTGAGTCGCACAGAGAAAAGCGGACTGTACATGAAAACAATAAATTAATTACAATTTCCCTGCCACCCCCAAAGCCTTGATGGAATCTGGATTTCATCCATGTTTATTTAGCACCAAGAAACCCCCGTCTTGGCCTCGGCTGGGCTGATGCCCCTTGAATCACACTCAGCTTCACCCCCTCTGAAATAATGACCATTTAATCCTGTCCGTTGTAGTTGGGGCAGGGTGTCTAGAGAGGGGTGGGGGTCAGCCCGCTTTGGTGAACGGGCAAATCGGTCTCTGAGGCAGATTCCACATGGGCCAAAAACAGCGGTGTGAAAATGGTGTGAAAACAGTGTAAACCCCTTTACACTGTTTTAAACCATTTCACACCGTTTTCACACCGTTTTCACACCGTTTTCACACCACTGTTTTTGGCCCATGCGGAATCTGCCTGAGTGATCCTGGCAAAGGAATTCCAGGAGCAAGATAGTCAACCATCCGTTCCCCAACCACTAAGGGCTACTGATGAACTCCTCTTGTGGGCGGGAGGGAAACTGATCCTCAGTAGCTCAAAAAATCCTCAATAGCTCCAACGCACCTGAACGGAATCGGGAGTAAAACGAAAATATAGAAGTGGCATTGTGGGTGTGTGAGCAAGAGACCCCAGACCCGCCAGCGCCAGGTGTATAGTTTGTGACAGATCGAAGAAAGCTGGGGTGTGCGGCGTTCCCAACTCCCTGGGGTGGGGTTGGCCCCGAGCTCCTTACCGGCTTTCCTTCCGGGTTTTTTCCTGGGGTAGCGGAGCCCCCTGACGCCCCCGGCTTTTCGCCCCCCCCTGCAGATAACTTCCAAGACCAGATGAAGAGGGAGCTGGCTTACCGAGAGGAAATGGTTCAGCAGCTGCAGATCGTGCGGGGTAAGACCCCCCCTCCCTGTTTCTCTGGGCATTATGAATCAACCAGTTTACCCCGGGGGAGGGCCGGACTTCGTTCCTGAGGGCTGGAGGAACAAGCGTGCCCCAGCCAGCAAACACTCAAGAGAAAGGGTCATCCGCCACTCCCCAGGTGGAGACAGCTGTCTTTTACTGCCCCTCAGCGACCACCAATTTATTCCCCTCCCCCTCCCCCTCCCCCTCCCCAAATTCGTTGTCTTTTCGGGGCTTTATGAGTCTTGGGATACAGGTGACCAGACACCCCCCCACCCTCAAAGTAACTGATCCCTGAATGCTGAGTAGTATTGGCTGTGTGTGTGTGTGTGTGTGTGTGTGTGTGTGTGTGAAGGATCAGCCTCTCTTTCTGCCCCCCCCCTTCAAGCTCCACTAGCCTATTTCTTTTCCTCTGTAGATACCCTTTGCAATGAACTGGACCAGGAAAGGAAAGCTCGCTACGCCATTCAACAGAAGCTCAAAGGTGGGTTGGTGGCTGCGGACACACGCTGCTCCCCCCCCCCAGCCAATCAGCCCCCCCCCCAATTTTTTGAGGCCGACTCCAGTTTTCGTTTGTCCTCCCCCACTTTGCAAGAGGAGCCTGCACTGGAGCGTCTGCTGGGAAAGATGTTCAGTTACGTGTCTTTACCCATCTGCCAAGCGCTTCCCGGAACCTTCACACCAACCCTGTAGGGTAGGCTAGAATGGGACAGGTGCTTGCTTCCTAGGCTCTTCGGATGTACCTTGATCCTCGCCTCCTTTAGACCCCCCCCCCCCCGTGATTCGTCTGCAAGATTTGTGCCTCAGCTTTCTGGTGGGGGTGGGGGGCGGGGGTGGGGTCCATGGTCATGATTTATTAGACGGGTCAGTCTTTTTCACGACGATTGATGAGATGGAACAGATTTTGGAGACCAGTTTTTAAAGAATTTGAGGGGGGGGGGGTTGAGGGGGGCGGGGCTTGGGAACAGCTTTCGCGGCGTGGCTTGGGCTTCGGAGTCCATCCGATCTTCTCCCAAACTAGCATCCGTTGGATTCGCTTCCGGACAAGCCCGGAGGGAGCTTTTTGAGCTCGAGGGTTATTTGTGTGTGTGTGTGGGGGGGGGGACGGGCTCTGTGGGGCGACGGGGCTGAGCCCCTCTCTTATCCTGCCCCCCTTTCCAGAGGCCCACGACGCGCTGCACCACTTCTCCTGCAAGATGCTGACCCCTCGCCACTGCTCCGGCAACTGCCCCTTCAAGCCTCCGCTGCTGCCCCAGTGAGGAAGGCCCGTCGCCCCCCCACCAGCGCCCGGGCCGCCCTGGGGGTCGCGAAGACGTTCCTGGCTCCGGCAGAAGCGACCTCCAGCCCCGCAGGGAGACGGACGCGTGTAAATAGACTGCTGCCCCCCCAGGGAATCTGGAGTGAGCTGCGCTCTCCCCCGGCCCGCCGTGTAAATAGAGAGGCCCCCTCCGACCGGATCTGGACCAGTAGCGGCTTCGGAAACCTCCAAGAGGGCCGGAGAGCGGCCAGAGCCTCGCCCGTGGGGAGAAGCCCCCCCAACTCCTGGGTCGGCCTCCGGGGGGGTCTCTTCGGAGTTGACTTCTGCCCCCCTGGCTCGGACTGGGGAGGGGGGCGGGGGTCGCCCAGTGGCTTATGTGCAATGGATGGGGCTGTCCTGTGGTTTCGCGCTCGGTCCGGTCTTCGTTGAGTTGCCCCCTTTGATTTATTTCCTCGCTTCCCCCCCCCTCCCTCCCCCCGTCCCCCAAATCGACCATAAGAATCTCTTGTAAACCTGTTGATGCCCGAACAGCACTTTAAGGAAAGAAAAGGCGACCCGGGGGTGGGGGGTGGGGGGGAGAGCTCGAGCTCGAACTCCCAAATCATCACCGACATTGATACGTAGAAAGGGGGGGAGGGGTTGCTCCGGGGAAACAAGTTCGAATCCTCCGTCAGGTGGTTTTTATTTCGTTTTTATTTCGTTTTTTTCTTTCTTTAATAAAAAACACAACTTTTAAACACAACGCCGGATCTTCCGCAAGACTCCTGAGCTGTCCGAATTTGTTGCTGGGGGGGAGGGAAAGGCGCCGGCCACCCGGTCTGGGGAAGAGCTCCCGCCTTTGCGGGGGGGGGGGGCGGACAGCCCCTTGAAAGCTTCTCAGGGGCCCCCAGACTGGGTCGAATCTCTTCGGGGGGGGGCTCCAGACCCAGCGGACAGCTTGGGAAGGCGGGCGCTGTGCCCACTGCCATCTTCAGCAAGGTTGCCCCCCCCCCCTCCCCGCCCCGGACCTGAGAAATGTGCGTGGCCTCTCGGGTGCAGAGTCAGATCTGCCCGTGGGAATCCCGACGGTTCCTGCCTGCCTTCAACCCACTTCCTTCCCACAGCCCTTGAATGCACCCCCCCCCGCCCCTACAACCCCGGCTCTCCCTCCCACCAAACTCTTTCACACGAACTCGCAGGGACAAGCGAGTCGCCTCCGGCCCTCGTGCGCAGCCTCTTCAAGCTGTCGTTTCGCAGCTCCCGCGATTCCCCCTCGGGCCGGCAGAGGGCGCAAGAGGCCGCCGGGAGTATTTCCGTCCCAGGCCGGCAGCCGTCGCGGAGAAGGGGGGTCCCGCCTGAAGTTCTATCTAGCGCCCCATGGGAAAGCGAGCCCCCCACGGCCCCGGGACAGGGGCAGACGACCATCGTACATTAACGCCCCCTCGCGCCCTGCTGGTCCTGCCCTGGGCGGGGGCGGGGGCAGCCGTTCGTCGGGCTTGCAGCCTGGGGGGCTTAGGCTCTTGAGCCACACCTGACCTGAGCCACACCAACCCTCCAGTCACTTCGGACCCCTGGTAAGTCCCCGGGGTCTTCAGGTCTGCCAGGCCGGCCGGGCGGGAGGAAGTGCCGGTGACATCTGGAGAAGAGGAGCCACAGCTGGAAGCTGCCGGTTGGTTGGGGATGCCGGCTTGGAAACCGGCCTCTCTTCCTGCCCCTGTAACATCGGTTGATCTGTAGTAGTCACCAGTTGTTGTTGTTATTTTGATAGCACAGTTGCCAGTTTTTTAGCTGGTTGTTGGCCTATTATTGTTATTTAATTTTGTTTAGTATCTCAGCTGCCACTTCTTTAGGTGTAGTGGTTAAGAGCAGGTGTACTCTAATCTGGTGTAGTGGTTAAGAGCAAGTGTACTCTACTCTGGAGAACTGGGTTTAATTCCTCGCTCTGCCACTTGAGCTGTGGAATGTTATCTGGGGAATGAGATTAGCCTGTGCACTCCGACACACGCTAGCTGGGTGACCTTGGGTGAGTCACAGTTCTTCCCCACCCACCCCACAGGGTGTTTCTTGGGGGGAGGGGGAAGGAAAGGAGATTGTGAGCCCCATTGAGTCTCCTTACAGGACAGAAAGGGGGTGGTGGTGGTATAAATCCAAACTCTTCTTTACAATTAGAGCCTCACCCAGAGGTTTAGGACATTGTGATGTATTGGGGTAGTATTTGTGCCGATCCCAACAGGGCTTCCTTCTGAATCTGACCAATTTTGATTTGGTCGATCTGAAGGTGTTTCAAGTGCCGCCCTCCCGTTTTTGGAATGGGGCCCAGGGTGCCGATCACCACTGGGACGACCTCAGCTGGTTTGTGGTATAGTCACGAAGTCTCCATTTCCAGATCATGGTATTTAGTGGCCTAGGAGGTTAAGAGCTCGTGTATCTAATCTGGAGGAACCGGGTTTGATTCCCAGCTCTGCCGCCTGAGCTGTGGAGGCTTCTCTGGGGAATTCAGATTAGCCTGGGCACTCCCACACACGCCAGCTGGGTGACCTTGGGCTAGTCACAGCTTCTGGGAGCTCTCTCTGCCCCACCCACCTCACAGGGTGTTTGTTGTGAGGGGGGAAGGGCAAGGAGATTGTCAGCCCCTTTGAGTCTCCTGCAGGAGAGAAAGGGGGGATATAAATCCAAAACTCTTCTTCTCTTCTTCTTCGCGTGTTCTTTTTCAACAAAAAGGTACTGCTGTGTTGAGGATGGTCCCTTTCTTGTCCTTTATCACTGTGATGTCTGGTGTATTATGTGCCAGAACTTTGCCCGTTTGGATTTGAGAATCCCACAAGATCTTGACATTATTATTGCTACAAGATCTTCAGCCGGTGTTGGCTTTCATATTCATTGTGTGACATCCGGAGAACCTAGGGCAGTGGTGGTGAACCTTTGGCACTCCAGATGTTATGGACTACAATTCCCATCAGCCCCTGCCAGCATGGCCTGATGGGAATTGTAGTCCATAACATCTGGAGTGCCAAA
This sequence comes from Sphaerodactylus townsendi, assembly GCF_021028975.2. Taxonomy (NCBI): domain Eukaryota; kingdom Metazoa; phylum Chordata; class Lepidosauria; order Squamata; family Sphaerodactylidae; genus Sphaerodactylus; species Sphaerodactylus townsendi. The sequence goes on from NC_059441.1 coordinate 4,604,018, forward strand.
GGTTCGCCACCACGGACTTAGGATGTCGTAATGCGTCAGCTCAGTTTATGTGTGGATCCAAGCAATTTGGCCTTTTGTAATTGATAGCTTATAAAATGCTACCTTATTATCGATTATTATTATTACTGTTATAGATTAACATTATGATTAAATTTGTATCCCACCTTTACCTGCGGATCAAGGCAGCTTACATGAACAGTTATTTATTATTATTATTTTATTATTATTTATTAGATTTCATAGACCGCCCAATCCCCCAAAGGGCTTTGTTAAAGAACAGTTTCAGTGAAAACCAAAAATAAAATAGCAAATCCCAAGTCTCCCCTCCCCACCTGTAGTATGCATTTTCCGTAGCATCTCCATGCTATGACAAGATTCAATTGCCCCTTTCTGCCCATCCACTCCCGATGAAAGAGACAGGGTATTTTTTTTCTCCCAGCCATTTGGCAACCCTAGAGACTAAAAAATGGCAACCCTAGAGACTCCCGGCCATTTTTGTTTGGTCCGTTTCTCGAAATCTCTACAGCCTTTTCCATTTCCCAAGACCTAAAATACTCCTCAGCCATACAGAGTCTGCCTTCATCAGATCTTCAAAGTGCCAACAGGGCAATTTAACCTGAATACTGAGGTTTTAGTTTAGAACAAAACGGTTAGCGTGCATTACTCAGGAATAAGCTTGGTGGTAGTCGGTGGCTTTGCTTTGAAGCAACCATGCAACTCTTCCAATGGGTAAATCATGACCCTGAGGGTTTACTCAGAAGCAAGCCCCATTGCCAGCAACCAAGCTTACTCCCAGGTAAAAGATCGTGCTTTTGTTCTTTGCATGAAAATCAGTGGGGTTTAACAGGGTTACCTACACTGCTTCCCCAAAACTAGGTCCTAGGTTTAATGCTAATAATCGAGCCCAGCAGCCCAGGCCAGCCTAGATGTGTGTGTGTGTGTGGGGGGGCACTTTGTTTGTGTGTGCCCACAGAGTGCCACCTCTGGCACCTGTGCCATAGGCTCGCCACCACTGGACTAAGCAGTTTCCAGCTGATTCACAGGATCCAGTTTAGAAAGAGGCTGTCGCAGGCCACGTGGATTTGTGGCATCCTGTGAAATTACCAGTGTGTGGGAACAGGTTCCTGGCTTCATCAATTGAGTGGACAGGCCTGGGCAAAGCCTGAGGTCCTTGCACGTATTTTGGTTCATTTTCTCCTTTATACTCCCTGCTTCTCCCCCGTGGGTTTCGGAGGCTTCCAGCAGCATCCTTCTCTCCCAAACGTTACCCTCATAACAGCTACCCTGTAAGGCACATTTGGCTGAGTAACGGGCTCGAGGTCACCCAGTGAGTTTCCATGGCAGGGTGTGGATTTGAACCCGGCTCTCCCAGTTCCAGCCGTGATCTGGATGGGCCGGGCTACCCTGACTTCATCAGATCTCAGAGGCTAGGCCAGTGGAGGGATTCAAATAATTTAACAGCCGATTCCGAAAGGACTCTGGGTGGGATTACAACCAGTTCTCCGAGCTACTGGTTCTACCGAACTGGTGCGAATAGGCTGAATCCCAACCCTGGGCTAGGCCCCAATTAGTCCATGGGTCAGTGTTTCCCAACCTTTTCGACGTCTCGGTACCCTTGACCTTGCTCTTCATATCTCAAGAAGAAGAAGAGTTTGGATTTATATCCCCCCTTTCTCTCCTGCTGGAGACTCAAAGGGGCTGACAATCTCCTTGCCCTTCCCCCCTCACAACAAACACCCTGTGAGGTAGGTGGGGCCGAGAGAGCTCCGAGAAGCTGTGACTAGCCCAAGGTCACCCAGCTGGCATGTGTGGGAGTGCCCAGGCTAATCTGAATTCCCCAGATAAGCCTCCACAGCTCAGGCGGCAGAGCGGGGAATCAAACCCGGTTCCTCCAGATTAGATACACGAGCTCTTAACCTCCTACGCCACTGCTGCTCAAGGTACCCTTGAGGTTCATTTGAATTTTTTTTGCATTTTAAAGGGTTTTTTCCTTTTTTGGCCTATAGGTGGGGGGAGTGGCAAGCAGGGGGAGGGGAGGGGAAGCAGCATTGACAGCCATGTTGTTTGTTTGCCTAAATTCGGCATGGATTTGGGGGGATTTAAAGGGAAAGCTCCCTTTAAATCTACCCCCCAACCCACACCGCATTTAGGCAAATAAAACAATGCTGTTTAAAATGTTTCCAAACCCATGAGGTTTCCAAACCCCCCTCCCCCCGCCCCTTCAAAATCCATTTGATTCCGGTGGTGACGGGGGGGGGGGGCAGGTGGTAGCATTGTCAGGGTACCCCTGGGACGTGCTCATGGTGCCCCAGGGTACCACAGAACCCTGGTTGAGAATCACTGATATGGGTGCTAAGCAGGGTTGGCTCTGGTTAATTCTTAGATAGAACACAAACCAAATCCAGGGTTTCTACACAGACAGAGGCAGGTAATGGCAAGCCATCTCTATAAGTCTTTTGCCCTGACCTGGATGGTAGAAGGAGAAGAGCTGGTTTTCAGATCCCGCTGTTCTCTCCCTTTAAACAGTCTCAAACGCCTTCCCTTCCTCCCCTCCCCCCACAGCAGGCAGCTTGGTGGGGTTGAAAGAGTTCTCAGAGAACTGTGACTGGCCCAAGATCACCCAGCAGCCTCACTCGGAGGAGCGAGGAAGCAAACTCAGCGAACCAGAGGAGAGTCCATCGCTCGTGTGGAGGAGGCGTGGGGAATCAAACCTGGTTCTACAAATTGCAGTCAACTTTTATTCACTTGTTTATACCTACAGGACCGCCTGTCCCTGTACAGCCCCACCCCGTCCCTCCCCTCGTCAGAGGGAAACCTACTGGAGATTCCTGGACCAAAGGAGGTGCGGCTGGCGTCCACAAGGGGCGGGGCCTTTTTGGCTCTGGCCCCTACCTGGTGGAATAAGCTCCCTAATGAGATCTGGGACCTGAAGGAGTTGCGCAGGGCCGGTAAAGGGGGCTTTCCCACCAGGCATTCCCATCTAGCCAGCCGGCCTGACCATCGTCATCACTGGCCTCCCATGGGTGTGGTTGGAGGGTGGGGTTTCAAGCACCATCTATCAGTTATTTTAATTGTTTTAATGTTTGTTGGTTATCGCTGTTTGAATTGGGGATTTTATCGGTCTTTGCTGCTCTGGGCCCAGCCGGGAAGGGCGGGGTATAAATGTGAATATAAAATACTTTTTTTAAAAAAAACCCTGATCTTAACCATTACACCCAGCGGACTCTATTGGTCCAGGCTAGCTGGATCTTGTCAGAGGTCGATTCCGCACTTGGGTTATCGACCTAAGTTCGAGCTGCGTTGGACCTAAGTGCTCCGCACAACCACTGGGATCGACATGGTTTTGTACCAGCTTCACCCCGTGTAGTGGTCAAATTTCTGACTCCACTTGGGAATTACTACTTTTTCAGGGAACCATGCTTGAACTCAGCTCGATTCCAGTAAAGTGCGGAATCTCTGGTGCCAGGAGTCCCCCATTCAGCCAATCACAGCTGAGTGTTTTGGGCATGCGTACAGCTGGCCAATCAAAAAACGGCACCTTCCTCCCTCCATTCCTGTGGCAGTTTTTTAAAATAATGTGTGTGTGATGATCCCGCCCTCCGAGCTGGGATCAAGCTGGTTGCAGTGGGGAACGACAATGGCTTCGACCTAGGTTAGTACCCTTCTCAGGGAACTGGGTAGAACCTATTTAACTCGTGTGCGGAATCGCCCAGAGCTCAGCAGTTTAGCAGGGCTGGTCCTGGTTAGGACTTGAATGGGAGACCACCCGGGATACCCAGTTGCCACGCAGAGGCAGGCAATGACAAACCACCTTTGTGTGCCTTTTGCCCTGACCTGGATGGCCCAAGTCATCAGATCCTGGTCTTATCGGACCCTGGAGGCTAAGCAAGGTCAGTATTTGGGAAGGGGGCCAGGCAGGAAGTCCAGGGTCGCTACGCAGAGACAGTTAATGGCAAACTACTTACCTCTGACCACCTCTTGCCTTGAAAAAGCTGCAGGGTCACTGTAAGTCAGTTGGGTCTTGACAACACTTCCTGCCATCCTGCCTGGCCCGTGGACCTTTGTAGTTATATCTAGTTCGTGTATCTAATCTGGAGGAACCAGGTTTGATTCCCCGCTCTGCCGCCTGAGCTGTGGAGGCTTATCTGGGGAATTCAGATCAGCCTTTACACTCCCACACACGCCAGCTGGGTGACCTTGGGCTAGTCACAGCTTCTCGGAGCTCTCTCAGCCCCACCTACCTCACAGGGTGTTTGTTGTGAGGGGGGAAGGGCAAGGAGGTTGTGAGCCCCTTTGAGTCTCCTGCAAGAGAGAAAGGGGGGATATAAATCCAAACTCTTCTTCTTCTTCTTCTAGTTAAAACACCCCAAATTAAACACAAAGGGCCTCCGAGATATTAGAACCGGTAAGTGACTCAAGGGGTCTGCAACCAGCGGCTCTCTGGATGTTCATGGACTACAATTCCCATCAGCCCCGTGGCAGGGGCTGATGGGAACTGTAGTCCATGAACATCTGGAGAGCCACAGGTTGCAGATCCTGAGGATTGTTTTGAAGTCGTCACGGGCGACGCAATGAAGAGACGAGACACAGCGATATCATCCGGTGGAGAGAAGCCAGCGGCTAATCTGCCGAGCTCTGGTCCCTGGCACCTTTTATTAGGGTTTTCGGGAGGCGGGTTGAGAGGCGGGAGAGCGGGAGAATATTGGGCAATACATGAATCATAGGGGCTGCGTATGTGCGGGAGGAAACGCTCCTGTGTGGGCCTAATCCATACCTGGGGGTATGCACCTTTTGTCCCTTTGTCCAGGACACCTGGTGACCCGTGAGTCATGGGGGTCTTGTGATCGGTGAGTCTGCTTACCCGGAGGGAAACAGATGGCGCAGGCATTCCTGGGCTCTTTCTGAGACCCTACGAGGCTCGCTGGCTCACCCCAACATTGTTTGAATAGGTTATGATTCCAGACACTCGGAAGTGGCCATTCTGGGACTGCAGATACAACAAGGTTGATAGCGGAAGAGTCCATCTCTCCAGACTGAGGGTGCAGCTATTTTTTTCGCGCAGCCACTGTAGGAATGGCAAGGCTGACTTCTTGGAGTCTGCCCTGCGGATGCCGAGCTTCTTTCTCTCCCTCCTTTCCGTTGCTGCATAGAAAAGACTCCTTGGGTTTGTCGGTATGTCTGTCTGCCCTTTTCCATGCAACCGGACCTGGTGGTGTCCTGGATGAGAGAAAGAGTCTCGCCTCGCTCGTTCCAGCTTTGGCTGTGAATGAAGCAACTCTCCTTTTTTCAAAGAAGAAATCGTGGCCATTTGGTTGCCAGAAGGGAAACTCCTTTGGCCTCCAGATCTTTCTCGAATTCAACCAGTGGTGAGCTGACCAACTGCCACAGTCTTAGAAGCCCCCTGCCTTTAAGAAGAAGAGGAGGAGGAGTTTGGATTTATATCCCCCCTTTCTCTCCTGCTGGAGACTCAAAGGGGCTGACAATCTCCTTGCCCTTCCCCCCTCACAACAAACCCCCTGTGAGGTAGGTGGGGCTGAGAGAGCTCCGAGAAGCTGTGACTAGCCCAAGGTCACCCAGCTGGCGTGTGTGGGAGTGTACAGGCTAATCTGAATTCCCCAGATAAGCCTTCACAGCTCAGGCGGCAGAGCGGAGAATCAAACCCGGTTCCTCCAGATTAGAAGAAGAGTTTGGATTTATATCCCCCTTTCTCTCCTGCAGGAGACTCAAAGGGGCTGACAATCTCCTTGCCCTTCCCCCCTCACAACAAACACCCTGTGAGGTGGGTGGGGCTGAGAGAGCTCCGAGAAGCTGTGACTAGCCCAAGGTCACCCAGTTGGCGTGTGTGGGAGTGCACAGGCTAATCTGAATTCCCCAGATAAGCCTCCACAACTCAAGTGGCAGAGCGGGGAATCAAACCAGGTTCCTCCAGATCAGAGTGCACCTGCTCTTAGCCACTGCTCTTAGCCACTACGCCACTGCTGCTCTTTATTCTGTTAACTTAGGCTGGTTCTGCATGGACCAAAAACAGCAGTGTGAAAATAGTGTGAAAATAGTGTGAAAATGGTGTAAAAGGGTGTAAAAGGGTTTATACTGTTTTCACACTGTTTTCACACCGCTGTTTTTGGCCCATGCGGAAGCAACCTTATTTGATCTCAGAGTTTGGAAGGGACCTCCGGGGTCATCTAGCCCAGCCTCCCGGCCGCACAGGAGCCACGACAACAATATTCCTGACAAGCAGGTTTCCAATCGATACATCAGAAACCTCCAACAATGATGAGCCCGCCCAGCACCTCACAAAGAGAGGCCGTTCGCTCTTCCCAATGGAAAGCCGTGGCAAAGATAGCCTTGGTTGCATCCCCAAGATCAGTCATCTCTCATTACTCACAGAAATGGTTCAATCAATCAATATTTTATTACGGTCACAGACCAAAAGTTGTCAAGTATAAACTGTAAGATCCACATTATACATTTCCATACTAAAATTGCAGAAGGGAAGTTTTGCAATGCAGTGATGTCTCTTGACAAGTAGCAAGCCTTTATTGGCATAGACAACAGTACAACAATAATAAAAAAACGGATTAAAAAGCATATACAATACAGGACATAAATGTTAGGTCGAAGGAAATCTACTGGCGTTTAGTAATTTCCAGGAGAAAGTCTGCCACTATCATACAGAGAGAAGGATCAGGGTTGTCCAACAAGTAGTGCAGTGATGTTAAAATATAAGATCCACGTTCTACATTTCCATACTAAAATTGCAAATAAAATTGAGGTGCCAACATTTTCCAGTAGCCTGTTATTTAAAACCCTAAATGTAAGTGTAACCTCTATCTGTGGGTTCTGTGGGGCAGAACTTGGAATGAGTTTGCAACAACCATTTTTAAAAACAAAATGGTTTACTTTCTTAACATATAGCATCAACATTTAACATCACACTTCAAGGTCCTGTTCGGGTTGCATTTTCAAGTCCTTATATTTACAGTCTACTGATACTGCCAAGTCCAATTCTTCTTTGCAAGTGGGTTGGCTCCTGAAGACTCCAAGGGCTTGGTGAACAGGATTCAACATGATGAAGGTTTCCAGGAGAACTCTCACCCATTACAAACATAAAAAAACCCGAAACAATAAACTCCAACATTTACAACATAGCAAAAATAAACAACTCCTTTCCCACTAGTTCCCAACAACATTGCAGTTACCTTAACAAGGTGTTAAGGGCTTATACAACCAAGGTCCGAGTCTGGTAGCCTCGTCTCCTCCAAACTACATGAGCTCTGCAGCCTCCTGCTGCTTTGAGTCTCCACCCCTTTCTGGGTCAACCCATTCTGAGCATGGGGGTTACATAAGCTCAAATGGAAAGCTGAAATAATATTTAAACAAGGTATAAAATTAGTAATACAGAAATGGTGAGTGAAGACATCATAAGAGGAGGATAGAATGATCATAGAATTAGAAGTGTTTGGAGGGGCCATACAGGTCATCTAGTCCAGCCTCCTGCTCAATGCAAGATTGGCCAGTCAAGTGTTTGTCCAACTGCTGCTTCAAGACTGCCAGAGGGGTGTGTGCGTGTGCGTGTGCGCTCACCACCTTCCTCAGCCACCGATTCCACTGCTGAACTGCTCTTACTGTAAAACATTTTTCCTAATATTCAGTCAGCCCCTTCCTTGCCGGCAATCTAAGCCCATGATCAGGGGCGTAACGAGGCAAACTGTAACCCTGGGCAAAACCAGAGTTGGTTGCCCCCCCATGGGTGGCCACTCCACCACGACCAATTTTTTTTTGCACCAGGACATTGGTGCCTGCAGGGGGTGCATTTTTAGACATATCAGCACCAACATTTCAGTGTATCATCAAGAGACTGTCCTTATGCTATCCCCCAGGTTTGATGAGGTTTGGTTCAAGGAGTCCAAAGTTATGGACCCTCAAAAGGGTAGCCCCCATCTCCTGTTAGCTCCCATTGGAAACAACGGGGGATGGGGGCACCCCCTTTGGGAGTCCATACCTTTGGACTCCCTGAACCAAAACTCACCAAACTTGGGGGGTAGCATAAGGACTGTCGCCTGACATGATCACGTGGCCATGGAAATCTTGGTGCCGCTAGCCTAAAAACTGCGCCCCCTGCAGGCCAAAAATGGAAAACCACTAAAAATACCCCCAAACGAACCCTGCATTTTGATGCCCCCCACAAGGTGGTGCCCTGGGCAGCTGCCCACCTTGTCCAATGGGCATTACGCCCCTGCCCATGATTGTGAGCCCACCACTGCCGACAGGAACAGTTCCTGCCCTTGACGGTCCTTCAGAAATTTAAACAGAGCAATACATCCCCCCCCCCAATCTCCTCTTTTTCAGGCTAGCATGCTAACCAGCTGCTTGCCCCAATCCAAAGAAAGCGAAATGAGCTCCAAAGAAGGGGGGACTTCAGTTAAACAATCTGACGCCGTAGGTTTCTTGCTTGGTCTCCTTGGGGCAGAGATCAAGTCTGGCTTTTGCTACCACAGATGCGGGGGGGGGGGGGGGGAGGCAAAAAGATAGTGGAGCATTAAGACAGGGGGTGGAGCCGTGGAGACATTCTGCTCAAGGGAAGGGCTCCTTTTTCTGGGCCAAAATGAGGTCACCTAGTGGTCTGGTTGTTTCAGAGGCTGGCTGTATTGGCCTATAGTAGAAGATTTGAGCCCTTTGAGACTTTCAGGGTCTGAGTTTTGTCTGATAAGCTTTGCACTGACTCTCATGCCTCTAAACCAGACCTGGGCATTACACGGCCCGCGGGCCACATCCGGCCCGCCAGATGACCCTTACTGGCCCCCCTGCCGTGCTGGGGAGCGAGCCATCTTTGAAAGCCCCGCAGAAGCCGGTTGCCTTGGCTGCCGGCTTCTGCGGGGCTTTCAAAAGCGCCTCGCCCCCCTGCCTTTTGGCCCGGCCCTCCACAAGATTTTCTGTTTCTTATGCAGCCCCATGGAAAAAATAATTGCCCAATTGCTCTAAACCATTTTTTGGTCTCTATGGTGCAGCTGGGCTGAGATCCAGCTATACTATTGGGGCAGAGTTGAACAGGTTAAACACTCCAAGTTATGGCTAAGAGCTAATTTCCCCCTTTAAATAGCTGGTCTTTGGTAGGCAGAAACCCAGCAGTTGGCCCCTCCCCCCCAGCTTTGCAGTTTTATGCTAGGAAAAGCTTCACCGGCTGAATTTCTGTCTGCCCTTAAGCGGTAAAAGGCCCAGGAGACTTTGGGGGCAAAATACCCCTCCTGTTGCTTCTTTGATGGTGTCATTTTAAATTTCCCTGCAACATCAAGAAGGCTTCATTTTTAACTACAGGGTTTGGGATCACGAGGAGTATATCCCATTTTCTTATTGTACTGATTCTCATTCTAACGCAGTTGAAATGTTACCTCTCGCCAACATCAACAGTAAAGTATCGGAATGTGCATAATTATTGATAATTATGCAATTTGTCGCTGATTGTGGTTTCTGGTATCTATTTTAATTAGTTTCTGAAAGCCTAATTGAGTAAAATGAAACATTAATTCGAGAAATATAGTGTCATTTACAACAAGATACAATCTGTGCCTACTGGGTGAAGTATTAATTCAATTTCCTATCACAAGCCTGCCATCTAGTGGTCAATATGAGAATCGCGGGTATCTCAGTCTAGCTAGCTCATAGGTGTCAAACTCACGGCCCTCCAGATGTTATGGACTACAGTTCCCATCAAGTCCTGCCAGCATGCTGGCAGGGGATTATGGGGACTGTAGTCCATAACATCTGGAGGGCCGCGAGTTTGACATCTGTGGTCTAGCTCGTTTAGTTTCGATTTCGCGCCCGGATCGGGACCTGTGCTCCTTGAGCAATGCAGGATTTGTAGCCATTGGTTTGGAATCCACCCTTCTTGGCTATTATTATTTTGCAGTTTCATTTAGCTTTTTTACTTATGCGAGGTTAAATAAAAGGGAGTTCAAAAGCAGAAAAAAATAATTTTCAGCTATTATGAAAGTTAGTTGTTATGGGTTTTTTTGGGCTGTGTGGCCGTGGTCTGGTAGTTTTTGCTCCTAATGATAGGCACAGGGCAAGGCCCTGTCCACAGAGCAAAAGCTCTGACCGGTTACAAAAATAACCATCCAAAAGCTTCTTCAGTGTTCAGAGATTTATTGTTTTCATTCAATTCTGCGCAGACGAGGGAACTCTCCTCTGTTAGCAACAGGGAGGAGGTTCAAAGGGGCTGTTGCTTGCGTAACATAATTTATACCCTCTTACAAACATCCCTCCTTGTCTTCTGACCATTGGCTAAATTTGGAATACGTACACATTGCCATTTGAATCTCCACTCCTCTCCAAAGCCCACCTTGCTTTCCACAATTGGGCGTGCATTCTTTGTGTCATCTTGCCCCGTTCAGAGATCTTGGTTGCTATATCAACCCAGTTTTACTTCGCCCTTATCTGTGTTTTTCTGTACGCCTTGTCTCCTTTATCTTTCTGGTGAGAGGCCGTCCCCAAATTCCACAGCATGTGTATCAGACTTTACTGAAAAGTGCAGAAATCTCCCCCCCCTTCTTCCAAGCAAAGCCTCTCTACCAATGAAATTACAGTTCTTTGTTTAACTAACAGCATCTTACTGATCTTTTATAAATTACCTCTAATATACTTTATATGATTAAATATATGGCTTAAAACATTATAAACTATATGTTCATATCACTAATGTTTTGCCTGCATCTATGGCTGGCATCTTCAGATGTAGGAAGATGTGTTTCTCTCTTTGGCACAGTGTGGAGTGCTTTTGCGGTGGACTATATGTTTTGCCCACCTTATAGCGTTGTGAGGCACCTCTGCATGTGTCTGGATGGGGGTTCATCTCAGGGCCAGAGCGAGGGGGAATTGTATCTGGGGCACATGTGGGCCCCGCCCCATGCCATGCCCCCACCCTCTACGCCCTGGAACACCATGCCTCCGTCACGCCCCTGCCCCAGCGTGTGCCCAGTCAGTGCATCGCATCCTCCCTGTCCCCTTGGTGCTATACTACCGGTTCACTGACAGCAGGGGTCTTCAAACTATGGCCCTCCAAATGTTCATAGACTACAATTCCCATGAGTCCTTGGCCATGCTGGCAGGGGCTGATGGGAATTATAGTCCATGAACATCTGGAGGGCCATAGTTTGAAGACCCCTGACTGACAGTGACATTTGCTGTTGCCTTTGCCATCACGTTCACAGCTGCATTTGCAATTGCATTTTTCAGTTGGTTCCAGCCGCGAAAGCCTTCAACAATACCGTTTTCAGTTAGTTTTATTTGAATCAAGATTCACTGAAATATTCTCAGTTCTGAATAGAGCGTTTTGCTTTTTGGCCCACTGTACTAACAGATGCTCCGCCACTGTGCCACAGCTCCTCCCACTCACCCTGTGGCTCAAAGAGAGCCACGATTGTAACTCCCACCAGCCCTGCGCGCCACCCCCCCACCCCCCCCCCCCCCCACACACACACACAATAAGGTATCAGTATTAAGTGTGTAACTATAACCTTGGCTGCATCTGCGTGAGTTTCAGGAGCAGCAGTGGCGTAAGAGGTTAAGAGCTCGTGTCTCTAATCTGGAGGAACCGGGTTTGATTCCCAGCTCTGCCGCCTGAGCTGTGGAGGCTTCTCTGGGGAATTCAGATTAGCCTGTACACTCCCACACACGCCAGCTGGGTGACCTTGGGCTAGTCACAGCTTCTGGGAGCTCTCTCAGCCCCACCTACCTCACAGGGTGTTTGTTGTGAGGGGGGAAGGGCAAGGAGATTGTCAGCCTCTTTGAGTCTCCTGCAGGAGAGAAAGGGGGGATAAAAATCCAAACCCTTCTTCTTCTTCTTCTTCTTCTTCTTTGTATGTCCATCCCGATCATGGAGCTAGCACAGTGATGGCGAACCTTTTCGAGACCGAGTGCCCAAATTGCAACCCAAAACCCACTTATTTATCGCAAAGTGCCAACATGGCAACTTAACCTGAATACTGAGGTTTTCGTTTAGAAAAAAAAAGGTTGACTCCGAGGAGTGCGTTACTCGGGAGTAAGCTTGGTGGTAGTCGGTGGCTTTGTTTTGAAGCAACCATGCAACTCTTCCAGCGGGTGAACCACAACCCTAGGAGGGTTTACTCAGAAGCAAGCCCCATTGCCAGCAACCGAGCTTACTCCCAGGTAAAGGATTGCGCTTTAGTTCTTTGTATGAAAATCAGTGGGGTTTAACAGCGCTTAACAGGTTTACTTACACTGCTTCCCCAAAACTAGGTCTTAGGTTTAATGCTAATAATTGAGCCCAGTGGCCCAGGCCAGCCTAGATGTGGGGGGGGGACTCTGTTTGCGCGTGCCCACAGAGAGGGCTTTGAGTGCCACCCCTGGCACCCGTGCCGTAGGTTCGCCACCACTGAGCTAGCAGTTCATTCACCGTCTAGTCCCTCCTGCATATTCCACCTAACAGCTACCAGTGGCTTCGCACACTTTTTGGAAACATGGGCCTGATGCCACCTTAGGAAATGGCACTTGGATGAGGCCCAGGTATCATGTCAAGGAGCTACACGTGGCTCGTGAGCCACTGAATGAGTGTTGCTGGCTTTCCACGATAAATGATAGTACACATGAGCCATCTGAGAGCTCTCCAGCGTGGGAAAAGCGTTGCAATATTTGGGATAACCGAGGGGCTAGCACAGTGATGGCGAACCTTTTCGAGACCGAGTGCCTGAATTGCAACCCAAAACCCACTTATTTATCGCAAAGTGCCAACCCGGCAACTTAACTTGAATACTGAGGTTTTAGTTTAGAAAAAACAGTTGGCTCCGAGGTGCATGTGACTCAGAAGTAAGCTTGGTGAAGCAAGCATGCAATGCTTTCAATGGGTGAATCACGACCCTAGGAGGGTTTATTCAGAAGCAAGCCCCATTGCCAGCAACCGAGCTTACTCCCAGGTAAAGGATCATGCCCAGGCCAGGCTATGTGTGTGTGGGGTGGGGGTAATTTTCCACACACACACCATGATGAACTCTGTGCACGCGTGCCCACCGAAACAGCTCTGAGTGCCACCTGTGGCACCCGTGCCATAGGTTCGCCACCGCTGGGCTAGAACGATGCCCAGCCTGGTTATCTCTTGTGCTTCTCAAGAAATCAGCAAGTGAAAAGTGTTGCAATATTGTCGAAGGCTTTCACAGCCAGAATCACTAGGGGGCTGTGGGTTTTCCAGGTTGTATGGCCGTGTGCCAGTAGCATTTTCTCCTGATGTTTCGCCTGCATCTTCAGAGGACCCCAATGTTGTAATATGTTAATTAAGAAGAGAAGAGTAGAAGAGTTTGGATTTATATCCCCCCTTTCTCTCCTGAAGGAGACTCAAAGGGGCTGACAATCTCCTTTCCCTTCCCCCCTCACAACAAACAGCCTGTGAGGTGGGTGGGGCTGAGAGAGCTCCGAGAAGCTGTGACTAGCCCAAGGTCACCCAGCTGGCGTGTGTGGGAGTGCACAGGCTAATCTGAATTCCCCAGATAAGCCTCCACAACTCAAGCGGCAGAGCTGGGAATCAAACCCGGTTCCTCCAGATCAGAGTGCACCTGCTCTTAACCACTACGCCACTGCTGCTCCCTGTTATCACTGTTACCTACATGGGAGCTGGCCAAAAAGGTGGCTCTGACGTACCCTTTTTGGCAAAGGGCTCACCCCAACTTTCTTTTAACATTGTCACCTGCTCAAACAATGGCCCATGCGGGGGGGGGGGGGGGCGCAAAGCAGATCATCTTGGAGTTAAAAATAAAATTAAATTAAGGGCCCGCAACCCAATGGTTAGATGGGATTAGTATTTTCACACCACTTAAGCTCTCATTAAAATGTACTTTGCTGACTGTAAGACGTGGCTTCAAACGACACAACGTATTAAGTGCTTAATATCCTAGAAATTATGAAACTGATCTGCCCTGTGCAACATGAAATAATTAGAGGGAACGGGCTGTCAGCCGCGGAGCTGAAGGGAAAGCAACGGGCTCTGGATGCCTTCTGGTAGCTGGAGGGAGGTACACAAAGAGGAAGAGCCGGCAAGAAACAGACGCTGTGCATTATTAGAAGGCAACGAAGAAGAACTCTGTCGCACCGAGCGGCCTCTTTCTGGAACTGCCAGACATTCAACGCTGGCAAAGGGCAGGAGGCTGTTAGCAGCTGGCCTGGCCATGTGGCCATGTAGGAGCAGCAGTGGCGTAGTGGTTAAGAGCAGGTGTACTCTAATCTGGGGGAACCGGGTTTGATTCCCTGCTCTGCCACTTGAGCTGTGGAGGCTTATCTGGGGAATTCAGATTAGCCTGTACACTCCCACACACACCAGCTGGGTGACCTTGGGCTAGTCACAGCTTCTCGGAGCTCTCTCAGCCCCACCTGCATCACAGGGTGTTTGTAGTGAGGGGGGAAGGGCAAGGAGATTGTAAGCCCCTTTGAGTCTCCTACAGGAAAGGGGAGATATAAATATTTAACTGTGCAAACAGTTAATCGTTACCTGTGCAAACCATTAACGATTCAAAGTTACACGTTTGACTGTTTAACGTTTGCGTCCCCTTCTGCTGGCTGATCGCAAAAGCGGAAACGAAAGCAAGGAAAGGCTGCACGCGCATCACAGCGCTGATTGGTTGCTCGAATTCCGCGCCACACTCCAGAGCGGGAAACGAGTCAGGGTTTCAACCCTCATCCCTCCCCTCGGATCAGCTCTGAACCGTGTTAATTGGGTCTATGCCACTTGCAACGGGGAGAACGAGCGCCAGAAACGGAATCTGCCCCACAAGCAATGGGGAGGTCGTCCCTCAAACCTGGTTAGTTTGTGTTCTGAAACCTGGCTAAGGCGGTAGTGGGGATTTGACCTAAGAGAGCAACGGTCAGCAGCATCAAAGAGGCCATTGTCATCTCTCCCTTCCCTGCACCCTTATTTCATCTTACCTGCTTGAGAAATCCGGGATATCACATCCGTCCTGCCGAGGCCCAAGAGGTTCTCCCCCCACCCCTGCAAAAAACAACGGTCGGTTGTGATAAAATCATGGCAAAGATCCAGGTGGCCAGAGCAGCCATTTCCAGGGGAGGGGCATCTTTCCGTTGGAGGAAGAGGCCTTTAGAGCAACTGCATCAACTGGTTTCTCCAACGATAAAGTTGGGTCTAATTCAGGGGTGGGCAATTATTTTTTTCATGGGGCCGCATAAGAAACAGAAAATATTGTGGAGGGCCGGGACAAAAGGCAGGGGGGCGAGGCGCTTTTGAAAGCCCCGCAGAAGCCGGCAGCCAAGGCAGCCGGCTTCATGGGCTTTCAAAGGCGCCTCGCTCCCCAGCACGGCAGGGGGGCCAGTCAGGGTCATCCGGCGGGCCGGATGTGGCCCGCGGGCCGTATAATGCCCAGGTCTGGTCTAGTTCATGATAAAAGAATGGGCCAGGAGAGAGAGAACGAGGGAAGACATCCTGCTAGCTTCACTGGGCAATAGTAGTGCTCCTGGTTGAAGAAACTACATTTAGTCAGAGAGCTTGCAGGATCTTACCCATAAACAGGCCCGCCTGACTTGCAGACGGCCAAGCTGACCCAGGCTCGCGAGACTGCATGGCTTGCCTTGACTGTTGAAACAGCGCTCTTACTAGGGCCCGCAGCTATTGAGCTGCGTTCAAGACATGTTTCTAGTTCAAAATGGCACGTGGCCAGGAGCCTTTGAGGAATGCCTGCTCTTTCCTGAACCAGAGTGACTGTCCAGGTGACCGTGTGTGTGTGTGTGTGTGTGTGTGAGAGAGAGAGAGAGAGAGAGAGAGAGGGAGAGGGAGGGGGAGAGAGGGGGAGAGGGGGAGAGGGAGGGAGGGAGGGGGAGAGAGGGAGAGAGGGAGGGAAGGAGAGAGGGAGAGAGAGGGGGAGAGGGGAGAGAGGGGGAGATAGGGAGAGGGAGGGAGAGGGAGGGAGAGAGGGGGAGAGGGGGAGATAGGGAGAGGGAGAGAGAGAGAGAGAGAGGGAGAGAGAGGGAGGGAGGGAGGGAGGGGGGAGAGGGGGGAGAAAGGGCGGAGAGGGCGGAGAGGGGGAAGAGAGGGAGAGGGGGGACAATACTAAGGCCAGGCAATGGAGTGTTGGGTTGAGCACCCCTTTGATCAGGTTGGTTAAGAGCCGGGCTGGCAGAGCCAGAGAGGGTCCCATTTCTCTGGGCTTCTGACTTGTGTTCTGGCTTGCATCTGGACTAGTTGGCCCTTGTCTCCTGTGTCCCGTAGCTGACTCCTCTCCTTGTCTCCTTGTCCTCCAAATACCGCTCAGGAAATTTCAGGCAAGGGCTGGCCTGATAAAGTTGCCAACCTCCAGCTGGGGCCAAGAGATCTCCTGATGACTGAGATCAATTCTCTTGTAGGAAATGGAGGCTTTGGAGGGGGGGGGGGCGCTCTGACACTGTCACCCTCTGAGGTCCCTCTTCTGAAGTCCTGCCCTCTTCAGGATCTACCCGCATGTCTGCCGGAAGTTTCCAAGCCAGAAGAGGAATTGGTTTTTATACTGCACCTTTACCTTTTCAAGGAGTCCCAAAGCAGCTTACAATCACTTTCCCATCCCTTCCCCACAACAGACACCTTGCGAGGCAGGTGGGGTTCAGAGAGGTCAGAGAAAACCATCACTGGCCCCAGGTGACCCAACAAACTCCACATGGAGGCGGGGAATTGACCTTGGTTCCCCAGATTAGAATCCACTGCTCGTAACCACTACGCCACACGGGCAACTTGGACCTGTTTTAAGTGTCATTATGTTTACGTTTATGTTGATTGTATTAATAAACTAAGCTAAGCTAACCTTAACTGGTCAGACGTTTCTGATTTTGACAGAACAAGTGGGGAGGTCACAGGCCAGAGGGCCGAGACTCAAAGCACAAAATGAAGGAAGAAGAAGAAGAAGAAGAAGAAGAAGAAGAAGAAGAAGAAGAAGAAGAAGAAGAAGAAGAAGAAGAAGAAGAAGAAGAAGAAGAGGAGGACAAGAGGAGGACAAGAGGAGGAGAGGAGGAGGAGAGGAGGAGGAGGAGGAGGAGAGGAGGAGGAGGAGAAGGAGGAGGAGGAGAAGGAGGAGAAGAAGGAGAAGGAGAAGGAGAAGGAGAAGGAGAAGGAGAAGGAGAAGGAGAAGAAGAAGAAGAAGAAGAAGAAGAAGAAGAAGAAGAAGAAGAAGAAGGAGAAGGAGAAGGAGAAGGAGAAGGAGAAGGAGAAGAAGAAGAGGAGGAGGAGGAGGAGGTGGAGGAGGAGTTTGGATTTATATCCCCCCTTTCTCTCCTGCAGGAGACTCAAAGGAACTGACAATCTCCTTGCCCTTCCCCCCTCACAACAAACACCCTGTGAGGTGAAAACAAGGATGTGTCAGACTTCAGTCCAAAATAAAGAAACTGTAGATATTAGCTGTAGTCTTTATCGGGCAACCAAAGATCAGAACAGACAGAAGACTTTTCTAAAGAATCACACAGCTGAAATCCCCGCTTCCCCCACCCCCCACGACCAAAAGGGACGAACCCACCCACCCTTTCCCACAGAATCACAGAGAGAGCATACAGAGGAGATTGAAACTACAAAGCGAGCTGGCATTTCACACTGATAGTGGTTTGAGCTAAACCAGACCCTCAAGGACAAATGATAGAAACGGCAGATCGCTGACACATGGGTAAGAATTAGCATCCATCATCCCCCTCCCCACGGACAGGATGGGGCCATTCTGACAGGGAGCAGGCTAAAAAGTAAAACAGAAATCTAAGACGGGGGCCCCCCAACGTTGTGCTGAGGAGTGCTGTGGTGCTTGAAGAAGAAGAAGAGTTTAGATTTATATCCCCCCTTTCTCTCCTGCAGGAGACTCAAAGGGGCTTACAATCTCCTTGCCCTTCCCCCCTCACAACAAACACCCTGTGAGGTGGGTGGGGCTGAGAGAGCTCCGAGAAGCTGTGACTGGCCCAAGGTCACCCAGCTGGCGTGTGTGGGAGTGCAAGGGCTAATCTGAATTCCCCAGATAAGCCTCCACAGCTCAGGCGGCAGAGCTGGGAATCAAACCCGGTCCCTCCAGATTAGAGACACGAGCTCTTAACCTCCTACGCCACTGCTGCTCCTTGCCCGATGCCTGCCACGTGTTTTCAGAGAAGGCCCCGTGGCCAGGTGGGGCTTTTGCCCAGCAAGGCTGTTGGTTTGCCGTGGGAGATTTGAAGGTCTGTGCCGCTGCCGCCACACCCCAAGGCTCTTCAATGGGTGTGAGCCGAGGCAACCCTTTCGTGGCCGTCATTTTGTGGCCGAGGCTGCCGCCCTGTGTCAGAACTCCAAAGGTGCCAACAGGTTCAAAAAGGGACTCCTGATCGAGTGGGATGATGTTACCTTAGGAGGCAGATGTAGTCTGCTGAAGGAACAATACTTTGCTGCAGTTGCCCGCTAGGGGGCGCTGCACTCTCAAGGAACGAGAGACACCCCTGCCGTGCTGTGCAGTTGTTCCAGATCGGAAAAAAGCCGCAGAGGTGCCATCATACGTTTCATTAGATCACTTCCTCGTCATAGGACAGAATCCGGTAAGAATCCCTGCTACACCTGTAACCTCTATCTGTGGGTTCGGTGGGGCAGAACTTGGAAGGAGTTGCAAAGAACTGAATTTAAAACAAAATGGTTTACTTCCTTAGCAAACAACACTTTTAACATTAACATTTAACATTAACAATTTACAGTCCTTTTAGGCTGTATTTCAAGTCCTTATCTTGACAATCTACTGATAAATGCCAAGTCCAATTCTTCTTTGCTGGTGGTTGGCTTATGAAGATTTCAGAGGCTTGGTGAACGGGATCCAAGATGATGAAGGTCCCCAAAAGAACTCCCATCAACTACATCCATAGCAAGCCCTGAAACAATAAATTCTAACATTGACAAATGTAGCAAAAATAAACAACTCCCTTCCCACTAGTTCCCAACAACTTTGCAGTTTCCTTAAACAAGGTGTTAGGAGCAGCAGTGGCGTAGGAGGTTAAGAGCTCGTGTATCTAATCTGGAGGAACCGGGTTTGATTCCCAGCTCTGCCGCCTGAGCTGTGGAGGCTTCTCTGGGGAATTCAGATTAGCCTGTGCACTCCCACACACGCCAGCTGGGTGACCTTGGGCTAGTCACCGCTTCTCGGAGCTCTCTCAGCCCCACCTACCTCACAGGGGGTTTGTTGTGAGGGGGGAAGGGCAAGGTGATTGTCAGCCCCTTTGAGTCTCCTAAGGAGAGAAAGGGGGGATATAAATCCAGACTCTTCTTCTTCTTCTTATAAAGAATTAAATCAAGGTCCCAGCCTGGTAGCCTCAGAGATTCCTCCAACTTAACCAGTTTTTGCAGCCTTCTGCTGCTTTGAGTCTCCACCCCTTTCCGGGTCAACCCATTCTGAACATAGGGGCTACACACCCACCCTATGGAACTGGATAGCAGCAGCAGCAGCAACAACAGAACACAGTCGTGACCCTGAAAAATATAGTTGTCATGATGCCTCGGTATGTTTTGCATACCTAGGGGACTTTTGCTTGGTTCTTCTAGCCTGGCTGGGCTGGGTCGAGGGGTGGCCCGCGGCAGGCGCCCACCGGCTAAAATAAGTGGGGCGTGGGGGTGGTGGGGGTGGGTGGCCTGAGCAGGTGTTGCTCCAGGTGCCATCCCTCCCCCCACGCCTCTAAC
Source organism: Sphaerodactylus townsendi (assembly GCF_021028975.2). NCBI lineage: Eukaryota > Metazoa > Chordata > Lepidosauria > Squamata > Sphaerodactylidae > Sphaerodactylus > Sphaerodactylus townsendi. Next base: position 4,623,660 of record NC_059441.1, read on the forward strand.
TAACACACTCAGCCGGGTGAAATCGTTAAAAGCATTCTCAGGTTGTGTCAAGTCCAAAGCAAACCGAAAGTTCAGGTGCAGACGGGGTTTTAAAAACAACTATTGTGTTTAGAGTCGCAGCAGGAGAATCCCTGCGCCTCTCCAGATATTCATACCATACACCCCATCAGCCCCTGCCAGCATGGCCAATTGTCGTCCGTGAACATCTGGAGTGCCATAGGTTCGCCACCACTGGCCTAGATACAAATGTACAAAAGCCGAAAGAGAAGAAGAAGAAGAAGAAGAAGAAGAAGAAGAAGAAGAAGAAGAAGGAGGAGGAGGAGGAGGAGGAGGAGGAGGAGGAGGAGGAGGAGTTTAGATTTATATCCCCCCTTTCTCTCCTGCAGGAGACTCAAAGGGGCTTACAATCTCCTTGCCCTTCCCCCCTCACAACAAACACCCTGTGAGGTAGGTGGGGCTGAGAGAGCTCCGAGAAGCTGTGACTAGCCCAAGGTCACCCAGCTGGCATGTGTGGGAGTGTACAGGCTAATCTGAATCCCCCAGATAAGCCTCCACAGCTCAGGCAGCAGAGCGGGGAATCAGACCCGGTTCCTCCAGATTAGATACACGAGCTCTTAACCTCCTACGCCACTGCCTAACAAGCTCGCTTCTCAGGGTACCACCTCCTCCCCGCCCACCCCACAGATTCACAGCAAGGACCGTGAAAGAGCTGAGATCTTGGTGGGGTCTTGGCATCCCCCTCCTGTTTATTGCTGCCCTATAGGACACAAGCAGCATCAGTGAAACAACAGAGAATGTGCAGAGGACGGATAACCATCCGTGATTGTTTTTGGATGTAACCGTTTTCCTGTTCACTAGTTGCAGTGACTAAATCAATGGGGACGACTTTGTGTGACGTTCTGTCGGTTTCGTTCTGGATACAGACAGTTTCCTTGAATATACCCTTGTTTCCCCGAAAATAAGACAGTGTCTTATATTAATTTTTGCTCCCAAAGATGCGCTATGTCTTATTTTCAGGGGATGTCCTATATTTCTGTGTTCTGTTCGTCGGGCATGCTTCCAAACAAAAACTTTGCTACGTCTTACTTTCGGGGGATGCCTTATATTTCGCACTTCAGCAAAACCTCTACTACGTCTTATTTTCCGGGGATGTCTTATATTCGGGGAAACAGGGTACTCAGAGGTTCAGGTGGGGGAAAACGCAGAGGGGTATTAGCACAAAATGGTTCACCATGTGGGTATCCACCCTGCAACAGGAAATTGTGCTACTCAAATGGCAAGTCTTTGTGTGGTGCCACCTGTGGTATCAGGTAACACACTAAACAATTTAAAAATGGCCTCTTCCAGGCAGTTGTAAACCTCTTCACCGGCTTTCTAACCAGTCCCTCGTGACCCTACCAGCCAAGTTTGGAACACAAGTCTCTAGGAGTGGTGTTCTGTGCCTTTTGCCATCACTCATGGAGTCGGGAGAGGGAGTGCCAGGCGCCCTAGATCTGCTCTTGGGCGTCACTGAAGCAAGTGGCCAGAAAAGGCCTTCCCTTAGTGCTGCCTGCTGAGACTGGTAGACTGCCTCTGTACAGAAAGGTTCCCTTAAGTCTCCATGGCTAGTTGCTGCGGATACGTCTCTTGTCCATGAATCTCTCTAATCCACGTTTAAAGGGACAACCTTTTTCTGCACCTTTTCCCCGTTTCATCACCCCCAGGGAACCAACCATGATTTGCCCGGTTGAGCAAGCAGTGGCGTAGGAGCAGCAGTGGCGTAGGAGGTTAAGAACTCATGTATCTAATCTGGAGGAACCGGGTTTGATTCCCAGCTCTGCCGCCTGAGCTGTGGAGGCTTATCTGGGGAATTCAGATTAGCCTGTACACTCCCACACATGCCAGCTGGGTGACTTTGGGCTAGTCACAGCTTCTCGGAGCTCTCTCAGCCCCACATACCTCACAGGGTGTTTGTTGTGAGGGGAGGAGGGCAAGGAGATTGTAAGCTCCTTTGAGTCTCCTGCAGGAGAGAAAGGGGGGTATAAATCCAAACTCCTCCTCCTCCTCCTCCTCCTCCTCCTTCTTCTTCTTCTTCTTTTTCTTCTTCAGGCCTGCTACCCATGTGTTGGTCATCTGAGGCAAACCGGGCCTCCTGGGGCTGATTAGGATGAGGGAAATATGAGGCTTCACAACCCCCTCTCCTTGTTCTGCCGTCCCTATTTTATTTTTCCAGGGCAAACCCCCCCCCCCTCTCTGGGAACCCTGTCCCCAGAACGCCTGGTGCCCCGTGTTCTTGGGACCTTGAATAATTCATCTCTGCAGCAAGGCCAGGCCAGATTAGACTGTCTGTCGGAGGCAGGCTTTGTTCTTTCTCAGTGTACAGCATCGATCCCCTGAGGTGCTTTGCAAAGAATGTTCAGGACTCATTGTGACCCGCAGCCTGCCCTCCATGTCCCCAACCAAGCCCTGGTTTTGATTTATCCACTTCTCGAGAGCCATCTGGCAACCCTTGTCTCATTCCCGCTGCCTTTGATCTGTCGCCTCTTTTTGCTGTGTGGCACCCACCGCCTCTGCCACTTTGTGAATGTACCACTTTGCAGATGGTCCCTTGGGGCTCCCAGGTGCAGTCTTCTATGGCAGCCTCCACAATTATTATTATTATTATTATTATTATTATTATTATTATTATTATTATTGTTGTTGTTGTTGTTGTTGTTGTTGTTGTTGTTGTTGTTGTTGTTGTTGTTGTAGTAGTAGTAGATTTCACAGCTGCCAGATCTTTAGCTGGTTGTTGGCCTTCATTACAATTCGAGCCTCACCCAGAGGCCTAGGAAGTTGTAATGTATCGGCGTAGTATTCGTGCGGATCCCAGCAGGGCTGCCTTCTGAATTTGACAGATGTTAATTTTGTCAATTCGAAGATGTTTCAAGTGCTGCCCTAGTGTTTTTGGGATGGCGCCCAGCGTGCCGATTACCACTGGGATGACCTCAGCTGGTTTGTGCCAAAGACGCTGCAGCTCAATAATAATAATAATAATAATAATAATAATAATAATAATAATAATAATAATAATAATAATAATAATAATAATAATAATAATAATAATAATATTAATTCAATTTGGTACACCACCCCATCCCCGGAGGGCTCTGGGCGGTGTACAACATCAACATAAAATACAATAACAAGAGGGGCGAGTAAATATCAACCAATAAATCATACCTAACATTGAAAACTCAGCCCCATAAACTCTAAAATATTACTTTAATTTAAAACAGCGATTGCTACATAAAATTGGCGTCCCGCAAAACCCTTACTTAAAAATTTTCAACAGCATTGCAAGGGTTAACTGGTTAAGGCTTTCCAGCGCTGTGGAGACCAACCCCCCCCCCCCCACACACACACACACCCAGGACAAATATTATTCTGAGCACTGGCTCTGTTGCAAACCACATGCGACTTTACATGGAAGCCAAAAGATTTTTCTTTCTTGTTTTTGTTCAGAATTGGTTTGTTATTCCTGCCCATCCTTAAACAGATTTGGAGTACAAGTGGATTTTGTTTTTTTTACATCAAGACTTTTAAAGAGACAGACAAAATGTGGCTACCAATCTTGATCCTCTTTGATCTGAGATTGCAAATGCCTTAACAGACCAGGTGATCGGGAGCAACAGCCGCAGAAGGCCATTGCTTTCACATCCTGCAGGTGAGCTCCCAAAGGCACCTGGTGGGCCACTGTGAGTAGCAGAGAGCTGGACTAGATGGACTCTGGTCTGATCCAGCTGGCTTGTTCTTATGTTCTTATGTTCTTAAAACCAACAAATAATAACACACACGAAATCCACACGAAAACAAGGAGTAGGTGGGGGGGCTCCTGGTTTACTCTGTGTCCCAAACAAACATGGTTAAAGACTTACTGTTTGATCTCTAGCTGCAATCATAAAATCATAATTCAGTATAATTTTTATTATTATCACTATTGAGTAGGATTCTCGATTCTATCCATTCTTCTAGTCCTCCAAACCACAAATTGATTTATTTATCATCACAGGGTTTTTTCTCTTTTTAAAGCAAAAAGTCTGTTGTGATTTCCAGTTGGGTGTTTTTTTCCTCTAATCAAAGAAGGAAGCTTAGCCATCTTGGCCAGTTCCAATATCTTCACAAGACACTCTTCTACTTTAGGTAAAGATGAAGTTTTCCATTTTTGCATATAAAATATTCTCACTGCAGATGTCATATCTAAAAATAAAGGAGCAGCAGTGGCGTAGGAGGTTAAGAGCTCGTGTATCTAATCTGGAGGAATCGGGTTTGATTCCCAGCTCTGCTGCCTGAGCTGTGGAGACTTATCTGGGAAATTCAGACTAGCCTGTACACTCCCACACACGCCAGCTGGGTGACCTTGGTCTAGTCCAGTGGTGGCGAACCTATGGCACGGGTGCCAGAGGTGGCACTCAGAGCCCTCTCTGTGGGCACGTACAAATAGAGTCCCCCCCCACACACACACATCTAGGCTGGCCTGGGCCACTGGGCTCACCTGACAGCATTAAACTTAAGACCTAGCTCTTGTGGGGAAGCAGTGTAGGTAACTCCTGTTAAGCGCAGGTAAACCCCACTGATTTTCAAGTGTGAAGAACCTGGGAGTAAGTCTCGGCTGCTGGGCAAATGGGCTTTGCTTCTGAGGTGAAACCCTCCTAGGCTGGTGGATTCACCCATTGGAAGAGTTGCACGGTTGCTTCAAAGCAAAGCCACCGACTACCACCAAGCTTACTCCCGAGTAAAGTACGCCTCAGAGCCAACCATTTTTTCTAAACTAAAACCTCAGTATTCAGGTTAAATTGCCGTGTTGGCACTTTGCGATATATAAGTGGGTTTTGGGTTGCAAGTTGGGCACTCGGTCTCGAAAAGGTTCGCCATCACTGGTCTAGTCACAGCTTCTCGGAGCTCTCTCAGCCCCACCTACCTCACAGGGTGTTTGTTGTGAGGGGGGAAGGGCAAGGAGATTGTGAGCCCCTTTGAGTCTCCTGCAGGAGAGAAAGGGGGGATATAAATCCAGACTCTTCTTCTTCTTCAACTCTTAAAATTCCATATCTTGTTTCAAACTATCTGTACGTAAGACCCGAAAGGAAAGCCTCTGGTTTATTTTGTATATTAGTCTTTAAAACCTTCTGGGTCATTGAATGTATTTGTATCTGAAAAAAATTAAATTTTATTACAAGTCGACTGCAAATGGATTAGGGCAATAAGTATCTGGTTCGTCCTGGGAAAATTCCTTTGGGCCGAGAAAGGGAAGCATCTCACACCCCTCCCACCTCCTGGGAAAAAAACCAGAGGAGGCTGCGGCAGAAGAATGGAGCTAATAAATACAGTAATCTTGGCGAAGGGAATGGGGGAATAATGACCACACAAACGTGTTATTAGAATATTTATTTTAACTGTTAATCCCTTTGGATCTAACAAAGGCCTGCCAAACAGCTAGGACGAAGGGAAATCCGAACGCAACAGAATAAATGGTTGTACTTCATGCACTTCCCACAGGGGGGTCCCACATAAATCCCCACCTGCTGTAGAAGCCACCTAGTCCAGGTGCCTCTTTAAACAGGTGGCCGACAGAGGATGGACTGATTGATATGGGGGCTGCCCTCAAAAAGGGTATGGAAAATCCAGCTGATTCAGAATCAAACTGCCCAGGTGGTTAGCAGAAACAGAATCATGGGGCATTACTCCTGATACCAATAATAATAATAATAATAATAATAATAATAATAATAATAATAATAATAATACTTGTATACCGCCCTCCCCCAGAGGGCTCAGGGCGGTGAACAACAAGATATACAATAGAGCACAAAATAAAATCAATAATACCAAAGTTAATTAAATAAATAATTTTGGCTCTATATACATTAAAACCAGCCCTATTAAAATCCAGTTTCCAAATACCAACATAATAGATGGCGACCTACTATCAGATCCCCTAAAAGTCCCCTAAAAGAGGGGAGGAGGGGGCGGCAGGTTCCACCGATGTTATGTGGGGGGCCATCAGCGACCGGCCTCTCCAAAGGCCCAGTGGAACAGCTCGGTCTTGCAGGCTCTGCGGAACTCATTAAGATCCCGCAGGGCCCGCACAGCTGGAGGGAGAGCGTTCCACCAGGTAGGGGCCAGAGCTGTAAAAGCTCTGGTCCGAGTGGAGGCCAGTCGCATCATTGAGGGGCTAGGGGTCACCAGTAAATTGGGGACATATGGGGCAAGACGGTCCCGCAGGTACAGAGGCCCCAGGCCGTGTATATCATTAATTAAGTGATGCTACTGATCACCACTAGGTGAAATATGCAAGCATTGGCTCGCCATTGGGGGAGAAAATGAAGAAGAGTTTAGATTTATACCCCACTGTTCTCAACTGTAAGGCGTCTCAAAGCAGCCTACAAACTCCTTCCCTTCTCCCCGCAACAGACACCTTGCGAGGTAGGTGGGGCTGAGAGAGTTCGGAGAGAACTATGACTAGCTCAAGGTCACCCAGCGGACCTCATGTGGAGAAGAGGGGTACCAAACCCAGTTTTCCAGATTAGAGTCCTCCTGCTCTTCACCACTATGCCACGCTGGCTCTCCAGAGGGGCTCATGTCGCATCCAAAGCAGCCGTTGCCTCTTTCAGCAGTGGCGTAGGAGGTTAAGAGCTCGTGTATCTAATCTGGAGGAACCAGGTTTGATTCCCAGCTCTGCTGCCTGAGCTGTGGAGGCTTATCTGGGGAATTCAGATTAGCCTGGGCACTCCCACACATGCCAGCTGGGTGACCTTGGGCTAGTCACAGCTTCTCGGAGCTCTCTCAGCCCCACCCACCTCACAGGGTGTTTGTTGTGAGGGGGGAAGGGCAAGGAGATTGTAAGCCCCTTTGAGTCTCCTGCAGGAGAGAAAGGGGGGATATAAATCCAAACTCCTCCTCCTCCTCCTCCTCCTCCTCCTCTTCTTCTTCTTCTTCTTCTTCTTCTTCTTCTTCTTCTTCTTCTTCTTCTTCTTCTTCTTCTTCATTATCTACGGTAAAGTAGGGCGAAGGAAGGGGGGAACCATTTAGTGAGGAAGGGGGAGACGGCATCTTCAGACAGAACGCTTGAAAAAAGCAACCAGGGAAAGGATGGAGCCCAACAGGGATAAAGGAAAAACTGACCTTGCGGATTTCCTTCCTCTCCAAGTTCTAGAGTTGGTGAATGCAAACCAGATGGGGTTTTTAATTTCACAAATTCACCCAAGCGTTCAAATTGGAGGGGCACGCTGTGACTTTCTAACGCCAAGGAATACAACTTAGCTGGACAAAACCCCCCCCCCCCCCCCCCCGCATTGTTTTGAGTTCTTAATATTTTTTTTTAAAGTTCAGCATCTAACTGTACGTTCTGTAACGGCTGAGGGCTGATAAAGGGAAAAACTCGCTGTAATTAACTGACAAACTATTTACTTCTATTTGTTTGCAGGACAGATCGTTCTGAACAGGCTGGAGGTTGCGAGCGCGCTCAAATCACAATCGGCAGCATTCGCTCTTGGACAAGGAAGGGCACGATTGGGCTTTTCGGTTGTCTTGGCCTCTGATTCTTGGCTGTTTGCATTTATTTATTTATTTATTTATTTATTTATTTATTTATTTATTTATTTATTAACCTTTAATAGGCATAGATAGATCAGGATTTACACAGACACACTCTGCAGTCTCAAATATAGTTCAATGGCAAGGAAATAGTCCACATAACTTGATGGTTGACTTCAAGGGGTCAGATCACTTCAGATTTTTTTAAAGAAATAGCCAGAACAAATGACAGTAAATACCCCTACACATCAATGTAAAAATACAGTCTAATATAAAATTGCAGTATAAATAGATCTGATTAGCAAGTTAAAAACATAATAATATAGCAACAAGTATCCTACCCTGCCTAAATATTAGACAGTGTATATCAGTTAAAAACAGTTAAAAATGATAAAATGAGAATAAGTTAACACTTTAAAATGGTTGTCAGGTATAGAGCTACCATACGTATGAGCATTGTAGTCTCCAAGAAGAAAACGTATGGCAACAGTAGTGTTAGAAATTTTCCTCACCACTAATAAAGGGTGGATTAATCTGAGACGCGCATCTGCATTTATTTGGCACTCTAGGAGGACATGGGTAAGAGAGTCAATGGAGCCACAGCGATGGAGCCACGGCTGTTTGCAGTGGTGGGATTCAAATAATGTAACAACCGGTTCCGGTGGTGGGATTCAAAGAATTTAACAACCGGTTGTTTACAAGCACCATTTTAACAACCGGTTCTGCCGAAGTGGTGCGAACCGGCTGAATCCCACCACTGGCTGTTTTGTTTTCCTTTTCAGCAACGAGTTGCCAAGCGCTGCATTCCTTCCCACTGGTCCCGTTTGAATGTCAATTTGCCCCGAATCTTAAAGCAACCTCGGGGCAGCATATTGGGTTCACTTCTACTCAGGGAGAGGGCTATTGGGTTCACTCCTACTCAGGGAGAGGAGCAGCAGTGGCGTAGGAGGTTAAGAGCTCGTGTATCTAATCTGGAGGAACCGGGTTTGATTCCCCGCTCTGCCGCCTGAGCCGTGGAGGCTTATCTGGGGAATTCAGATTAGCCTGGGCACTGCCACACACGCCAGCTGGGTGACCTTGGGCTAGTCACAGCTTCTCGGAGCTCTCTCAGCCCCACCTACCTCACAGGGTGTTTGTTGTGAGGGGGGAAGGGCAAGGAGATTGTGAGCCCCTTTGAGTCTCCTGCAGGAGAGAAAGGGGGGATATAAATCCAAACTCCTCCTCCTCCTCCTCCTCCTCCTCCTCTTCTTCTTCTTCTTCTTCTTCTTCTTCTTCTTCTTCTTCTTCTTCTTCTTCTTCTTCTTCTTCTATTAATATCCCCACATGGTTTGGATGTGGCTGGAGTACTCCAGTTGCAACTAGAGCTATCTATGGGTTGAGGAGAAAATGTTTCTGCGAACGGAGGAGTTGGCTGGACCAGACAACTCTGTCTTCCAGGGTTCAGCCAGATTTCTGGATGGCCAACAATCCTTACCCTTCCCCAAAATCTGCCCTCCCCAGATCTCACTCCCCAACCCGAGCTGGAGCTGCCTCTGAAAAACATGAGCTATGGCTGAAAGTGGAGAGCTTGAAGGGAGACGGCCGTTTTCTCCAGGGGAGTGGGTCTCTGTCGTCTGGAAATGCGCTGCTATTCCGGGGGACCCAGAGGTGGGATCCAGCAGGTTCTCACCAGTTCCCGAGAGTGGGTTACTAGTTATTTGTGTGTGCCGAGAGGGGGTTACTAATTGGGTCTGCTTTTCCGTTAGAAATTCCATTAGGTCCAAAAACCATAAAGTCCTGTTGTTTCCTATGTGGCTGGTTAGCAAAGGTAGAAAACGGGATAATTCTCCCTGTTGGGCTGTTTTAAAAACATGTTTTAGAAATATGGTAAAGCTCCTTGTTTAAGGAAAGTCTCCTTCTTTGGATTTCTAGAAACAAAATTAAGTATTTGAAAGTATTGACAAGGCAGTCGATTAGAGGAGAAGTAGTTGTTTCTGTTGGCAGTAGACGATAGGACTTGCTAGAATGAGTTTAAATTATGGACAGAAAGATCCCAGCTGGAAATTAGGAACTTTTTTTTTTACAGTAAGAGTTTTTTACAGTAACAGAGAAATTATTAAACGCCTCACTGAATGTCTGGCCACACTCTGTCAAAATTTCCCGCCCAGCCCCATTGGTGCTACACCACTGTTTGAATCCCACCACCATGGGAACCTGTTACTAAAATTTTTGGATCCCACCACTGGGGGGACCCCCAGCCCCCACCTGATGGCTGGCATCCCTAATGCCACGGAATGGGACCTCCATGTCAGGCTCAAGAAGTAATTCGAAATAATATAAAGAAAATTGTTAGTCTGTAAGTTTACTTGAAATAACTTTTTCAAGCAGCTTGAAAAACTTTTTCAAGCAGGAGCAGCAGTGGCGTAGGAGGCTAAGAGCAGGTGCACTCTAATCTGGAGGAACTGGGTTTGATTCCCCGCTCTGCCGCCTGAGCTGTGGAGGCTTATCTGGGGAATTCAGATTAGCCTGTACACTCCCACGCTCGCCAGCTGGGTGACCTTGGGCTAGTCACAGCTTCTCGGAGCTCTCTCTGTGTCTCCACCTGTCTCAGCAGGGTGTTTACAGTGAGGGGGGTGAAAGCATCATATTAAGGCCATGCTGGTAAATAATAAACTGTAGTCCTCAGGAACATTCATGCGAGCCGCAGGTTGCAGAACCCTGATTTAGAAATACATAGTTCCAATTAAATAAATAGTTCTAAATAACTGTTTAGAAATAAAGGTATATTTAGAAATAACTAACTTTAGCTGGATTGAAACAACCGCCTTCTGCTGGGATTTGTTAAATCTCAGAGCTGTGATACAGAGAATGGAGAAGTTGGGCCGATGTCACCACCAGTAACTGCTCTGGCTTAACTAGTTAAATAAACGATTGCCAGTCAATCCTTCCTATCCGTCCAAGGAAATATGTCACAGATCTGCCCGTGGTAAGTTGTTTTGATTCACGACATCCATGATCCACTTCTCTCTCTTTGCCTTTCTTCTCCATAATTATCCTGCTGTTGAACGTATATATATTTTTAATGCTCCCCTTCTGTTCCGGCTGCCTATTTCCTATTTTTGCCTCACAGCAACTCTGTAAGATAGATTAGGCTGAAAAAAAGAATGGTTGGCGTAGCGTCAACCACAACTTCTGGGCTGAGCAGGGATATAAGAACATAAGAACATAAGAACAAGCCAACCGGATCAGACCAGAGTCCATCTAGTCCAGCTCTCTGCTACTCGCAGTGGCCCACCAGCTGCCTTTGGGAGCTCACCTGCAGGATGTGAAAGCAATGGCCTTCTGCTGCTGCTGCTCCCCCCGAGCACCTGGTCTGGCAAGGCATTTGCAATCTCACATCAAAGAGGATCAAGATTGGTAGCCATAAATCGACTTCTCCTCCATAAATCTGTCCAAGTCCTTTTTAAAGCTATCCAGGTTAGTGGCCATCACCCCCTCCTGTGACAGCATATTCCAAACACCAACCACATGTTGTGTGAAGAAGTGTTTCCTTTTATTAGTTCTAATTCTTCCCCCCAGCATTTTCAATGGATGCCCCCTGGTTCTAGTATTGTGAGAAAGAGAGAAAAATGTCTCTCTGTCAACATTTTCTACCCCATGCATAATTGTATAGACTTCAATCATATCCCCCCTCAGCCGTCTCCTCTCCAAACTAAAGAGTCCCAATATGAAACTGGTCTGCCAGAGTTTGGTGCCGTTTTGCCACAATGATCAAACCAGTCTTTCATCTTCTCTAGAGTCTTCAGATATTTCTTTCCCTGTGTATCCCACTACTCCGATTTGCCATCCACAAATAGCCCAGGCTACACCGATCTCATCAGATCTTAGAAGCTAAGCAAGGTGGACCTTGGGAGACCTCCAAGGAATACCAGGGTCATGATGCAGAGGCAAACCACCTCTGAGTGACTCTTGACTTGAAAACCCCACCAGATGTGACTTGACAACCACAACAGCTGGGATTGTAAAAATCCACCCCAGACCATCTGATTCCTTTGGCTTGGCTGCCTTCCCCTGCCCACGTTCTCTTTTCCTTTTGTGTTTCTTGTTTTTAGCCTGTGCCTCCGTGAGAGGATTTTTTACTTTGGTTTTGGTCTCATGCCAGAGCTTAGAATTTTTAGGTGCCAGATAAATATACAAATGATAATAATTGCCACAGCCTACGAGAGAAGCATTGGCCATATATCTCGGGGCAGTCGGGGATGCTAAGCAGAGCTGGTACATAAATGGTACGTTGTGTCCTGCAGTAAAAGTTTGCTTCGGAATAATTTAAAATTTAAGAGCAAACAGAGAAAAAAAGGGTCCGCCCACTCCCCCCCCCCGCCCCCAGCGATTGAATAATGCGCAAATAAAAGCAGGCACAGTAGAAGAGAATGTGAGAAGGATTTATTTATTTAATTTGTTTTGTATGCTGCCCTTCCTCGAAAGGCTCAGGGCAGCTCACAACATTTCTATAATACATGATAAACCATTTAACATAATCAGTATAAGTATTAAAAAACAATATAACTACATTAAAACATTAGGATCATTGGGGTGCTGTGTGGTTTCCGGGCTGTATGGCCATGTTCTAGCAGCATTCTCTCCTGACGTTTCACCTGCATCTGTGGCTGGCATCTTCAGAGGATCTGAAGATGCCAGCCACAGACGCAGGCGAAACGTCAGGAGAGAATCCTGCTAGAACACGGCCATACAGCCCAGAAACCACACAGCACCCCAGTGATTCCGGCCGTGAAAGCCTTCGACAATTAGGATCATTTATTGGAGGTGGGGGGGGGGAGGAGAAGTATTGGGGGTGGGGGGGAGGAGAAGAGGCCATACCGTACTGATGGAAAACCGTGGCCACCACAACCGTATGTTGGCGCAACAGCTTTGTCTTATAGTAAGGTGACCAGATTGTTACCTTTGTAAACCCGGAACCGGGTGGGTGGGTGGCTGCCCGCCCGCGCACATGCGCACATAGCCGCAGGAGCGCACTGCCTTCTGGGGAGCGCACTGTGACAGGGCGGGAAACGGGAGCGCCCCAGAAGGCAGTGCGGCAGCCTTCCAAAAATCGGGACGGTTCAAAAAACCCGCGGGATGCGGGACAAATTGTTTAAAGGCGGGACTGTCCCGCCAAAAGCGGGATGTCTGGTCACCATATCTTATAGGCCCTGTGGAACTGCACAGCTGTGGTCTCACTGGACTGAGCGTTCCACCGATAAAGCCGTGGCCCTGGTTGAGGCTAGGTAGACCTTCCTTGTGCCAGAGGTGATGATGAAGAAGAAGAGGAGGAGGAGGAGTTATACCCCTCTTTACAGGAGACTCAAAGTCACTTACAAACTCCTTCCCTTCCTCTCCCCACAACAGACACCTTGTGAGGTAGCTGGGACTGAGAGTGTTCTGAGAGAACTGTGACCAGCCCAAGGTCGCCCAGCAGGAATGCAGGAGTGCGGGAACAAATCTGGTTCACCGGATAAGAGTCTACTACTCATGTGGAGGAGTGGGGAATCAAACCCGGTTCTCCAAATTACAGCCCACCTGCTCTTAACCGCTATCCCTTGCTGGATCATGTGAAAAGAATGTCAGAATAAGACGTTTTCTGCTGTTTATTAATGATTGGTTTTAATGTTGATAAATATGGATGGATTGTGGAATTTATTGCTATTTGGGGGATAAGCTAGCGAACATCCTCTTTAGCTGATGATTGAGGGATCGCTTTGTCTGCTAGCAAACATTCTGTTTTTTAAAATGTTAAAGTGTTGGGAAACATTTCAGAAGTTTTCTTTTTCTAGCTCATTTTGATTTCTCTGTTGTTCCGTGTTATAATCGCTACGATGCCAAAAAAAGCTCACTGTGATCCGAACTTCAGGATCTATTTATTCAGTCTTGTATATGTTCCAGAAAAGGACGTTAGTAGACTTGTATATTCCTCCACCACTGAACTCCATATGCCGGACCTTCTTTGTCGTAGAATGCTCTGCTTGCTTCCTAGAGCCTATCAGTTTGCAAAAGGGAAGTACTGGTGATACCGTGTTTCCCCGAATATAAGACAGTGTCTTATATTAATTTTTGCTCCCAAAGATGCACTATGTCTTATTTTCAGGGGATGTCTTATTTTTCTGTGTTCTGTTCGTCGGGCATGCTTCCAAACAAAAACTTTGCTATGTCTTACTTTCGGGGGATGCCTTATATTTCGCACTTCAGCAAAACCTCTACTATGTCTTATTTTTAGGGGATGTCTTATATTCGGGGAAACAGGGTAGTTGTTCAGTGAACTATAAATACTCTTGTATCAAAGTAACATGTTCAGTAATGCACAAAATAATGTTTCATTCAGGACTATACTCTAATATGAAAGCATACAGTTTTCTCAATGGCTGAACTTTAACTGACCATACAAACATATTTATCTGATACAGAGTATAGTATGTTTGAACTGATCTTGTCAAAGCTCTATTAATACTTTTTTTTTTGTTCATATGTGGCTGTTTATGATCCTACCTGGTAGTACTCTGGTCCCCTGGTTGTTCGCAGGATCCTCAGAAAATAACACCCTGAATTTTGATCTCGCCACAAGATAGATGCATGAACAAGATTAGCCTGTATCATGAAAGCAGTGGTTGTGGGGAGGAAGCTGACTTAACAATTTCACCACATGAAAAAGGATGTTTAGTGGCGCAGTGGTGGCGAACCGATGGCACTCCAGATGTTCATGGACTACAATCCCCATCAGTCCCTTCCAGCATGGCCAATTGACTGATGGGAATTGTAGTCCATGAACATCTGGAGTGCCATAGGTTCACCACCATGGGTAGAGAGTAAGACTAATATGTGGTCAGGGAACCCTGACTACTGATACCCTTTTCCCAGTGGAGGCAGAGAATCCCACTTTCCTTTCTTGCGACCAAGAGAAACAAAATGGCGATCAAGCCTATTGTGTGACATCACTTCTGGGAAAACCAGGAAGTGACACCACGCCTCTCTAGGAATTGTCAGAAACTCTGTGGTTGTACTGGATGTACCTAGAGAGGTATGACGTCACTGGGACAGGCAACCTTACTTATGGCAGATGTAACATTTATTAATGCAGGGGTGTCCTAGGGCCAGGAGTATTGGCCTGGCATAGCCTCGATTCTTGGTCTGTCTTCGTCTGTTGCTGATTTCCAGCATCTCAAGTTTTTCCCCCCCTCCCACTCTGTGCGTCAGGCACAAAGCCAAGATACAAGAAGCCGCAGAACTGGGGCACAGAAAACCAGCGCTGCTAATTGTATTGCGGTAATTACCTGAAAATTATATGTATGCTGTTTCTGCAGTAGGGGGTACTGCTATTTCTGAACTCTGCATTGTTTATGCTGGGTTGGCAGTCACGCTCTCGCTGAATCTAAAGTCATTGTTGGATACCGCCCCCCCCCCACCCCCCAATCTTGGCATTAGCTGGAGAGCATATAAGAACATAAGTACATAAGAACAAGCCAGCTGGATCAGACCAGAGTCCATCTAGTCCAGCTCTCTGCTACTCTCAGTGGCCCACCAGGTGCCTTTGGGAGCTCACATGCAGGATGTGAAAGCAAGGGCCTTCTGCGGCTGTTGCTCCCGAGCACCTGGACTGTTAAGGCATTTGCAATCTCAGATCAAAGAGGATCAAGATTGGTAGCCATAAATCGACTTCTCCTCCAACAATCTGTCCAATTCCCTTTTAAAGCTATCCAGGTTAGTGGCCATCACCCCCTCCTGTGGTATATATATATATATATATATATATATATTCCAAACAACCTCAATCACACGCTATGAAGAAGTGTTTCCCTTTTATTAGTCCTACCTTCCCCCCAGCATTTTCATAAACGGTAATGCCCCCTGGTTCTAGTAGTATTGTGGAGAAAGAGAGAAAAATTTCTCTCTGTCAACATTTTCTACCCCATGCATATAATTTTTTATATAGACTAAATCATATATCCCCCCTCAGTAGTAGTCTCCTCTCCAAACTAAAGAGTCTCAAACGCTGCAGCCTCTCCCTCATAGGGAAGGTGTGTGCTCCAGTCCCTCACAATCATCCTTGTTGCCCTTCTCTGCACTTTTTCTACCTCCTCAATATCCTTTTTGAGATGTGGCGACCAGAACTGAACACAGGACTCCAAGTGCGGTCGCACCACTGCTTTATATAAGGGCATGACAATCTTTGCAGTTTTATTCTCAATTCCTTTCCTAATGATCCCCAGCATAGAGTTTGCCTTTTTCACAGCTGCCATGCATTGAGTTGACATTCCCATGGAACTTGCTAGCATATCCTTGCTAGCTTGTATTAATTCAGAAACCTTTGATAGGCCAAATCCTTCCATGCCCCTTTCATGTCTGTTTTCACTCAGGCCGAACAAATCTGCTAAAGCACTTAGCATGAACCAATATAGGATACTTGAGCCCTTTATTGGATTGTTGAAATAGCAACTATTGGAAAGGGATCCTTGTGTTTTTTTTGTAGGGGAAGACACACTTCATACAACCTTTAATTAGGTTGGCTGTTTAATTGCCCTTTTAACGCAGCTATTCTCGTGATCTGGAGACATTTCACAACTACCGTTGTTTGGGGAAGAAAGGGGCATCCGAAGAAGGGTGCATGAGAGAGATCTTTTTGACCAGTCTTGTCCCTAGAAACTCTTGCCAAATTCTCTTGTTGTGTATGAGGGGGGGTCTGTTTTACACAGAAAGAAATAAACGTTTATATGATATATCCAGTGAAGAAGAATGTGCTGCCAAATTAAAACCGTGAGGCTCAGGAATGAACAAAGTCCGGTACATTAAACCGAGAAATCACAGTTAAAAAAAGAGTAAACTATCCATGTCCAATTAGCTGCTGCTGTTCTTCTGTTATAGGTAGCTGCTGAAGGTGTGCCTTGTAAAGAAATGATGTAACTGAACAGATTTCTGTAGAACTTGTAAGTCAGTTGATGCAATAGTATGAAGAAGAAGAAGAGTTTGGATTTATATCCCCCCTTTCTCTCCTGTAGGAGACTCAAAGGGGCTTACAATCTCCTTGCCCCTCCCCCCTCACAACAAACACCCTGTGAGGTAGGTGGGGCTGAGAGAGCTCCGAGAAGCTGTGACTAGCCCAAGGTCACCCAGCTGGCGTGTGTGGGAGTGCCCAGGCTAATCTGAATTCCCCCGACAAGCCTCCACAGCTCAGGCGGCAGAGCTGGGAATCAAACCCGATTCCTCCAGATTAGATACACGAGCTCTTAACCTCCTACGCCACTGAAGTTATACCTGTCAGATGAGGATTGGACTGCAATAAAATCTCCTGTGCCAGAATAGCTGCAGATTATGATGGAGATACACGAGCTCTTAACCTCCTACGCCACTGAAGTTATACCTGTCAGATGAGGATTGGACTGCAATAAAATCTCCTGTGCCAGAATAGCTGCAGATTATGATGGAGATGTGGTTGTAACTTTAAATTGGTAAAATGTTTGTGCCAGTGTAAGTGTGATGGTGTAAGGGGGGAAGGTGGGGGGGGAATGGGTGGTTTATTTATTTCTGGTATTCATGTACTTCTCATCATTAAAAATGTCCACAAAGAGGCAGGGGCCACAATTCAGGAGGCAAAGCATATGCTTGGCATCAGGAGGTTCAGTCCGTTGACGTCAGCCTGAGTCCCCGCAGGGTGTTGAGGAATGTTGGGAGAGAGTAAGGGAATGCTGCATTAGTCTGCATCCTGTCCTCCATCAGCAGCTTGCTTCCCCAGTAAGCATCAAGTTATCAAAACAACAGCAAGAGGTAGGAAACAGCTTGGCTTGTCAGCATGGGACCACCCCCCTCTCCCCCACAAAGGCCAGCTGGCTGTATTTTGGGCTGAGACTTTTTATCACACTGCCAGTGGCGAACGGCCCTAGGGACAGGGGGTACCCTCTGTCCCCTGGCGCCACTAATTTGGTCATGTGGGGGTGCAAAATCGGGCCCCCACGTGACCAGGAAGACGGCAAGGAGGATTTCCTGCTGCCTCGTTGTCTTCGGGCGCCCTTGTCCCCACCCATGTCGTCATCGATGTGGGTGGGGCTGATAGCGGAGCCAGAAGTGAATTTATTCCACTTCTGGACTTTTGTTCTGAATAAAGATTAACCAATGCTTTATTTCTGTATTAGGTAGGTAGGAGCAATTTGTATTAGATAGAAATAGGATATATAGTTATAATTTGCATTCGCATCTGCATGGAACCTCCTTGGCTCAAGGCAGGAGCCCACCCCTGCTCCACCCGGATATTTCCCTTTCACTCGTAAAGCTCCTGATGGACGCGGACAAAGGAGGATCCCGAAAGGAGCGCCTCGCCCTGCCTAATCTTGTCAGCAGGCAGATAAGGGGGCCATCGTCATCAAGTTTGGTTTCCCGACCCTGAACACCCAAGGGTCCCTGTGTGTTCTTCCCGCCAGCACACACGCCGCCGCCTACTCCAGCCGCAACATCCAAGACGGGCCATCGAACTCTGATTGGTTCCCATGCGTTGCGAATACATGATTGGTTACTTTGTATTTTGTTAATGAATGGTGGTGGGCTGTCTTGTATTCTCCCGGACTCCCGACGGGAGAAAAGTATATTTAAGACATTGTAAAGCGGCCAGGCAGTTCAGTTGCCGCGGAGTGGAGGTGCTGGCGCTTAGGTCAGCATCTTAATAAAACCTTTTTTAATATACTCGCTGTGTCGGGTCCCATTTGTGTTCCCCTGCGCTGCCGAGAGCTGGGCGTTCTGGAGCCAATGAAAGTTACCAGGCAGCGCGGTAACAGGGCCAAGGAAACCCAAGGACACTGCCCCCCCAAGCCTTGCCCCCTCCCAGCTTTCAGCAGCTGCTTCTGCCCTCCCCTCTGCCCTCATTTCCTTTGCTTTTATAAGAACGGGGGCAGGGCTGGGGAGCGGGGCTGGGCTGGGCTGGGGCTCCTCCTCCTCCTCCTCCTCCTCCTCCTCCTCCTCCTCCTCCTCTTCTTCTTCTTCTTCTTCTTCTTCTTCTTCTTCTTCTTCTTCTTCTTCTTCTTCTTCCCATTTTTCTCTACCACAAGGAGTTTCAAAGCAGCTCACAAACTCCTTCCCTTCCCCCAACAAAGACCTTGTGAGGCAGGTGGGACTGAGAGAGTTCTCAGAGCCCAAAGTCACCCAGCAGCCTTCATGGGCAGTTGCTGAGAAACAAATCTGGTTCGCCAGATAAGAGTCTGCTGCTCATGTGTAGGGAATCAAACTTGGTCCCCCAGATGAGAGTCCACCACTCTTAACCACCACATCTGAGAGTCCACCACTCTTAACCACAGAACCCACATCTATCTGTGGGGCAGAACTTGGAATGAGTTTGCAACAACAAATTTTAAAAACAAAATGGTTTACTTTCTTAACATATGGGGTGGGGGGGGGGGGGGGTGGGGGGGGGGGGGGGTGGGGGGGGGGGGGGGTGGGGGGGGGGGGGGGTGGGGGGGGGGGGGGGTGGGGGGGGGGGGGGGTGGGGGGGGGGGGGGGTGGGGGGGGGGGGGGGTGGGGGGGGGGGGGGGTGGGGGGGGGGGGGGGTGGGGGGGGGGGGGGGTGGGGGGGGGGGGGGGTGGGGGGGGGGGGGGGTGGGGGGGGGGGGGGGTGGGGGGGGGGGGGGGTGGGGGGGGGGGGGGGTGGGGGGGGGGGGGGGTGGGGGGGGGGGGGGGTGGGGGGGGGGGGGGGTGGGGGGGGGGGGGGGTGGGGGGGGGGGGGGGTGGGGGGGGGGGGGGGTGGGGGGGGGGGGGGGTGGGGGGGGGGGGGGGTGGGGGGGGGGGGGGGTGGGGGGGGGGGGGGGTGGGGGGGGGGGGGGGTGGGGGGGGGGGGGGGTGGGGGGGGGGGGGGGTGGGGGGGGGGGGGGGTGGGGGGGGGGGGGGGTGGGGGGGGGGGGGGGTGGGGGGGGGGGGGGGTGGGGGGGGGGGGGGGTGGGGGGGGGGGGGGGTGGGGGGGGGGGGGGGTGGGGGGGGGGGGGGGTGGGGGGGGGGGGGGGTGGGGGGGGGGGGGGGTGGGGGGGGGGGGGGGTGGGGGGGGGGGGGGGTGGGGGGGGGGGGGGGTGGGGGGGGGGGGGGGTGGGGGGGGGGGGGGGTGGGGGGGGGGGGGGGTGGGGGGGGGGGGGGGTGGGGGGGGGGGGGGGTGGGGGGGGGGGGGGGTGGGGGGGGGGGGGGGTGGGGGGGGGGGGGGGTGGGGGGGGGGGGGGGTGGGGGGGGGGGGGGGTGGGGGGGGGGGGGGGTGGGGGGGGGGGGGGGTGGGGGGGGGGGGGGGTGGGGGGGGGGGGGGGTGGGGGGGGGGGGGGGTGGGGGGGGGGGGGGGTGGGGGGGGGGGGGGGTGGGGGGGGGGGGGGGTGGGGGGGGGGGGGGGTGGGGGGGGGGGGGGGTGGGGGGGGGGGGGGGTGGGGGGGGGGGGGGGTGGGGGGGGGGGGGGGTGGGGGGGGGGGGGGGTGGGGGGGGGGGGGGGTGGGGGGGGGGGGGGGTGGGGGGGGGGGGGGGTGGGGGGGGGGGGGGGTGGGGGGGGGGGGGGGTGGGGGGGGGGGGGGGTGGGGGGGGGGGGGGGTGGGGGGGGGGGGGGGTGGGGGGGGGGGGGGGTGGGGGGGGGGGGGGGTGGGGGGGGGGGGGGGTGGGGGGGGGGGGGGGTGGGGGGGGGGGGGGGTGGGGGGGGGGGGGGGTGGGGGGGGGGGGGGGTGGGGGGGGGGGGGGGTGGGGGGGGGGGGGGGTGGGGGGGGGGGGGGGTGGGGGGGGGGGGGGGTGGGGGGGGGGGGGGGTGGGGGGGGGGGGGGGTGGGGGGGGGGGGGGGTGGGGGGGGGGGGGGGTGGGGGGGGGGGGGGGTGGGGGGGGGGGGGGGTGGGGGGGGGGGGGGGTGGGGGGGGGGGGGGGTGGGGGGGGGGGGGGGTGGGGGGGGGGGGGGGTGGGGGGGGGGGGGGGTGGGGGGGGGGGGGGGTGGGGGGGGGGGGGGGTGGGGGGGGGGGGGGGTGGGGGGGGGGGGGGGTGGGGGGGGGGGGGGGTGGGGGGGGGGGGGGGTGGGGGGGGGGGGGGGTGGGGGGGGGGGGGGGTGGGGGGGGGGGGGGGTGGGGGGGGGGGGGGGTGGGGGGGGGGGGGGGTGGGGGGGGGGGGGGGTGGGGGGGGGGGGGGGTGGGGGGGGGGGGGGGTGGGGGGGGGGGGGGGTGGGGGGGGGGGGGGGTGGGGGGGGGGGGGGGTGGGGGGGGGGGGGGGTGGGGGGGGGGGGGGGTGGGGGGGGGGGGGGGTGGGGGGGGGGGGGGGTGGGGGGGGGGGGGGGTGGGGGGGGGGGGGGGTGGGGGGGGGGGGGGGTGGGGGGGGGGGGGGGTGGGGGGGGGGGGGGGTGGGGGGGGGGGGGGGTGGGGGGGGGGGGGGGTGGGGGGGGGGGGGGGTGGGGGGGGGGGGGGGTGGGGGGGGGGGGGGGTGGGGGGGGGGGGGGGTGGGGGGGGGGGGGGGTGGGGGGGGGGGGGGGTGGGGGGGGGGGGGGGTGGGGGGGGGGGGGGGTGGGGGGGGGGGGGGGTGGGGGGGGGGGGGGGTGGGGGGGGGGGGGGGTGGGGGGGGGGGGGGGTGGGGGGGGGGGGGGGTGGGGGGGGGGGGGGGTGGGGGGGGGGGGGGGTGGGGGGGGGGGGGGGTGGGGGGGGGGGGGGGTGGGGGGGGGGGGGGGTGGGGGGGGGGGGGGGTGGGGGGGGGGGGGGGTGGGGGGGGGGGGGGGTGGGGGGGGGGGGGGGTGGGGGGGGGGGGGGGTGGGGGGGGGGGGGGGTGGGGGGGGGGGGGGGTGGGGGGGGGGGGGGGTGGGGGGGGGGGGGGGTGGGGGGGGGGGGGGGTGGGGGGGGGGGGGGGTGGGGGGGGGGGGGGGTGGGGGGGGGGGGGGGTGGGGGGGGGGGGGGGTGGGGGGGGGGGGGGGTGGGGGGGGGGGGGGGTGGGGGGGGGGGGGGGTGGGGGGGGGGGGGGGTGGGGGGGGGGGGGGGTGGGGGGGGGGGGGGGTGGGGGGGGGGGGGGGTGGGGGGGGGGGGGGGTGGGGGGGGGGGGGGGTGGGGGGGGGGGGGGGTGGGGGGGGGGGGGGGTGGGGGGGGGGGGGGGTGGGGGGGGGGGGGGGTGGGGGGGGGGGGGGGTGGGGGGGGGGGGGGGTGGGGGGGGGGGGGGGTGGGGGGGGGGGGGGGTGGGGGGGGGGGGGGGTGGGGGGGGGGGGGGGTGGGGGGGGGGGGGGGTGGGGGGGGGGGGGGGTGGGGGGGGGGGGGGGTGGGGGGGGGGGGGGGTGGGGGGGGGGGGGGGTGGGGGGGGGGGGGGGTGGGGGGGGGGGGGGGTGGGGGGGGGGGGGGGTGGGGGGGGGGGGGGGTGGGGGGGGGGGGGGGTGGGGGGGGGGGGGGGTGGGGGGGGGGGGGGGTGGGGGGGGGGGGGGGTGGGGGGGGGGGGGGGTGGGGGGGGGGGGGGGTGGGGGGGGGGGGGGGTGGGGGGGGGGGGGGGTGGGGGGGGGGGGGGGTGGGGGGGGGGGGGGGTGGGGGGGGGGGGGGGTGGGGGGGGGGGGGGGTGGGGGGGGGGGGGGGTGGGGGGGGGGGGGGGTGGGGGGGGGGGGGGGTGGGGGGGGGGGGGGGTGGGGGGGGGGGGGGGTGGGGGGGGGGGGGGGTGGGGGGGGGGGGGGGTGGGGGGGGGGGGGGGTGGGGGGGGGGGGGGGTGGGGGGGGGGGGGGGTGGGGGGGGGGGGGGGTGGGGGGGGGGGGGGGTGGGGGGGGGGGGGGGTGGGGGGGGGGGGGGGTGGGGGGGGGGGGGGGTGGGGGGGGGGGGGGGTGGGGGGGGGGGGGGGTGGGGGGGGGGGGGGGTGGGGGGGGGGGGGGGTGGGGGGGGGGGGGGGTGGGGGGGGGGGGGGGTGGGGGGGGGGGGGGGTGGGGGGGGGGGGGGGTGGGGGGGGGGGGGGGTGGGGGGGGGGGGGGGTGGGGGGGGGGGGGGGTGGGGGGGGGGGGGGGTGGGGGGGGGGGGGGGTGGGGGGGGGGGGGGGTGGGGGGGGGGGGGGGTGGGGGGGGGGGGGGGTGGGGGGGGGGGGGGGTGGGGGGGGGGGGGGGTGGGGGGGGGGGGGGGTGGGGGGGGGGGGGGGTGGGGGGGGGGGGGGGTGGGGGGGGGGGGGGGTGGGGGGGGGGGGGGGTGGGGGGGGGGGGGGGTGGGGGGGGGGGGGGGTGGGGGGGGGGGGGGGTGGGGGGGGGGGGGGGTGGGGGGGGGGGGGGGTGGGGGGGGGGGGGGGTGGGGGGGGGGGGGGGTGGGGGGGGGGGGGGGTGGGGGGGGGGGGGGGTGGGGGGGGGGGGGGGTGGGGGGGGGGGGGGGTGGGGGGGGGGGGGGGTGGGGGGGGGGGGGGGTGGGGGGGGGGGGGGGTGGGGGGGGGGGGGGGTGGGGGGGGGGGGGGGTGGGGGGGGGGGGGGGTGGGGGGGGGGGGGGGTGGGGGGGGGGGGGGGTGGGGGGGGGGGGGGGTGGGGGGGGGGGGGGGTGGGGGGGGGGGGGGGTGGGGGGGGGGGGGGGTGGGGGGGGGGGGGGGTGGGGGGGGGGGGGGGTGGGGGGGGGGGGGGGTGGGGGGGGGGGGGGGTGGGGGGGGGGGGGGGTGGGGGGGGGGGGGGGTGGGGGGGGGGGGGGGTGGGGGGGGGGGGGGGTGGGGGGGGGGGGGGGTGGGGGGGGGGGGGGGTGGGGGGGGGGGGGGGTGGGGGGGGGGGGGGGTGGGGGGGGGGGGGGGTGGGGGGGGGGGGGGGTGGGGGGGGGGGGGGGTGGGGGGGGGGGGGGGTGGGGGGGGGGGGGGGTGGGGGGGGGGGGGGGTGGGGGGGGGGGGGGGTGGGGGGGGGGGGGGGTGGGGGGGGGGGGGGGTGGGGGGGGGGGGGGGTGGGGGGGGGGGGGGGTGGGGGGGGGGGGGGGTGGGGGGGGGGGGGGGTGGGGGGGGGGGGGGGTGGGGGGGGGGGGGGGTGGGGGGGGGGGGGGGTGGGGGGGGGGGGGGGTGGGGGGGGGGGGGGGTGGGGGGGGGGGGGGGTGGGGGGGGGGGGGGGTGGGGGGGGGGGGGGGTGGGGGGGGGGGGGGGTGGGGGGGGGGGGGGGTGGGGGGGGGGGGGGGTGGGGGGGGGGGGGGGTGGGGGGGGGGGGGGGTGGGGGGGGGGGGGGGTGGGGGGGGGGGGGGGTGGGGGGGGGGGGGGGTGGGGGGGGGGGGGGGTGGGGGGGGGGGGGGGTGGGGGGGGGGGGGGGTGGGGGGGGGGGGGGGTGGGGGGGGGGGGGGGTGGGGGGGGGGGGGGGTGGGGGGGGGGGGGGGTGGGGGGGGGGGGGGGTGGGGGGGGGGGGGGGTGGGGGGGGGGGGGGGTGGGGGGGGGGGGGGGTGGGGGGGGGGGGGGGTGGGGGGGGGGGGGGGTGGGGGGGGGGGGGGGTGGGGGGGGGGGGGGGTGGGGGGGGGGGGGGGTGGGGGGGGGGGGGGGTGGGGGGGGGGGGGGGTGGGGGGGGGGGGGGGTGGGGGGGGGGGGGGGTGGGGGGGGGGGGGGGTGGGGGGGGGGGGGGGTGGGGGGGGGGGGGGGTGGGGGGGGGGGGGGGTGGGGGGGGGGGGGGGTGGGGGGGGGGGGGGGTGGGGGGGGGGGGGGGTGGGGGGGGGGGGGGGTGGGGGGGGGGGGGGGTGGGGGGGGGGGGGGGTGGGGGGGGGGGGGGGTGGGGGGGGGGGGGGGTGGGGGGGGGGGGGGGTGGGGGGGGGGGGGGGTGGGGGGGGGGGGGGGTGGGGGGGGGGGGGGGTGGGGGGGGGGGGGGGTGGGGGGGGGGGGGGGTGGGGGGGGGGGGGGGTGGGGGGGGGGGGGGGTGGGGGGGGGGGGGGGTGGGGGGGGGGGGGGGTGGGGGGGGGGGGGGGTGGGGGGGGGGGGGGGTGGGGGGGGGGGGGGGTGGGGGGGGGGGGGGGTGGGGGGGGGGGGGGGTGGGGGGGGGGGGGGGTGGGGGGGGGGGGGGGTGGGGGGGGGGGGGGGTGGGGGGGGGGGGGGGTGGGGGGGGGGGGGGGTGGGGGGGGGGGGGGGTGGGGGGGGGGGGGGGTGGGGGGGGGGGGGGGTGGGGGGGGGGGGGGGTGGGGGGGGGGGGGGGTGGGGGGGGGGGGGGGTGGGGGGGGGGGGGGGTGGGGGGGGGGGGGGGTGGGGGGGGGGGGGGGTGGGGGGGGGGGGGGGTGGGGGGGGGGGGGGGTGGGGGGGGGGGGGGGTGGGGGGGGGGGGGGGTGGGGGGGGGGGGGGGTGGGGGGGGGGGGGGGTGGGGGGGGGGGGGGGTGGGGGGGGGGGGGGGTGGGGGGGGGGGGGGGTGGGGGGGGGGGGGGGTGGGGGGGGGGGGGGGTGGGGGGGGGGGGGGGTGGGGGGGGGGGGGGGTGGGGGGGGGGGGGGGTGGGGGGGGGGGGGGGTGGGGGGGGGGGGGGGTGGGGGGGGGGGGGGGTGGGGGGGGGGGGGGGTGGGGGGGGGGGGGGGTGGGGGGGGGGGGGGGTGGGGGGGGGGGGGGGTGGGGGGGGGGGGGGGTGGGGGGGGGGGGGGGTGGGGGGGGGGGGGGGTGGGGGGGGGGGGGGGTGGGGGGGGGGGGGGGTGGGGGGGGGGGGGGGTGGGGGGGGGGGGGGGTGGGGGGGGGGGGGGGTGGGGGGGGGGGGGGGTGGGGGGGGGGGGGGGTGGGGGGGGGGGGGGGTGGGGGGGGGGGGGGGTGGGGGGGGGGGGGGGTGGGGGGGGGGGGGGGTGGGGGGGGGGGGGGGTGGGGGGGGGGGGGGGTGGGGGGGGGGGGGGGTGGGGGGGGGGGGGGGTGGGGGGGGGGGGGGGTGGGGGGGGGGGGGGGTGGGGGGGGGGGGGGGTGGGGGGGGGGGGGGGTGGGGGGGGGGGGGGGTGGGGGGGGGGGGGGGTGGGGGGGGGGGGGGGTGGGGGGGGGGGGGGGTGGGGGGGGGGGGGGGTGGGGGGGGGGGGGGGTGGGGGGGGGGGGGGGTGGGGGGGGGGGGGGGTGGGGGGGGGGGGGGGTGGGGGGGGGGGGGGGTGGGGGGGGGGGGGGGTGGGGGGGGGGGGGGGTGGGGGGGGGGGGGGGTGGGGGGGGGGGGGGGTGGGGGGGGGGGGGGGTGGGGGGGGGGGGGGGTGGGGGGGGGGGGGGGTGGGGGGGGGGGGGGGTGGGGGGGGGGGGGGGTGGGGGGGGGGGGGGGTGGGGGGGGGGGGGGGTGGGGGGGGGGGGGGGTGGGGGGGGGGGGGGGTGGGGGGGGGGGGGGGTGGGGGGGGGGGGGGGTGGGGGGGGGGGGGGGTGGGGGGGGGGGGGGGTGGGGGGGGGGGGGGGTGGGGGGGGGGGGGGGTGGGGGGGGGGGGGGGTGGGGGGGGGGGGGGGTGGGGGGGGGGGGGGGTGGGGGGGGGGGGGGGTGGGGGGGGGGGGGGGTGGGGGGGGGGGGGGGTGGGGGGGGGGGGGGGTGGGGGGGGGGGGGGGTGGGGGGGGGGGGGGGTGGGGGGGGGGGGGGGTGGGGGGGGGGGGGGGTGGGGGGGGGGGGGGGTGGGGGGGGGGGGGGGTGGGGGGGGGGGGGGGTGGGGGGGGGGGGGGGTGGGGGGGGGGGGGGGTGGGGGGGGGGGGGGGTGGGGGGGGGGGGGGGTGGGGGGGGGGGGGGGTGGGGGGGGGGGGGGGTGGGGGGGGGGGGGGGTGGGGGGGGGGGGGGGTGGGGGGGGGGGGGGGTGGGGGGGGGGGGGGGTGGGGGGGGGGGGGGGTGGGGGGGGGGGGGGGTGGGGGGGGGGGGGGGTGGGGGGGGGGGGGGGTGGGGGGGGGGGGGGGTGGGGGGGGGGGGGGGTGGGGGGGGGGGGGGGTGGGGGGGGGGGGGGGTGGGGGGGGGGGGGGGTGGGGGGGGGGGGGGGTGGGGGGGGGGGGGGGTGGGGGGGGGGGGGGGTGGGGGGGGGGGGGGGTGGGGGGGGGGGGGGGTGGGGGGGGGGGGGGGTGGGGGGGGGGGGGGGTGGGGGGGGGGGGGGGTGGGGGGGGGGGGGGGTGGGGGGGGGGGGGGGTGGGGGGGGGGGGGGGTGGGGGGGGGGGGGGGTGGGGGGGGGGGGGGGTGGGGGGGGGGGGGGGTGGGGGGGGGGGGGGGTGGGGGGGGGGGGGGGTGGGGGGGGGGGGGGGTGGGGGGGGGGGGGGGTGGGGGGGGGGGGGGGTGGGGGGGGGGGGGGGTGGGGGGGGGGGGGGGTGGGGGGGGGGGGGGGTGGGGGGGGGGGGGGGTGGGGGGGGGGGGGGGTGGGGGGGGGGGGGGGTGGGGGGGGGGGGGGGTGGGGGGGGGGGGGGGTGGGGGGGGGGGGGGGTGGGGGGGGGGGGGGGTGGGGGGGGGGGGGGGTGGGGGGGGGGGGGGGTGGGGGGGGGGGGGGGTGGGGGGGGGGGGGGGTGGGGGGGGGGGGGGGTGGGGGGGGGGGGGGGTGGGGGGGGGGGGGGGTGGGGGGGGGGGGGGGTGGGGGGGGGGGGGGGTGGGGGGGGGGGGGGGTGGGGGGGGGGGGGGGTGGGGGGGGGGGGGGGTGGGGGGGGGGGGGGGTGGGGGGGGGGGGGGGTGGGGGGGGGGGGGGGTGGGGGGGGGGGGGGGTGGGGGGGGGGGGGGGTGGGGGGGGGGGGGGGTGGGGGGGGGGGGGGGTGGGGGGGGGGGGGGGTGGGGGGGGGGGGGGGTGGGGGGGGGGGGGGGTGGGGGGGGGGGGGGGTGGGGGGGGGGGGGGGTGGGGGGGGGGGGGGGTGGGGGGGGGGGGGGGTGGGGGGGGGGGGGGGTGGGGGGGGGGGGGGGTGGGGGGGGGGGGGGGTGGGGGGGGGGGGGGGTGGGGGGGGGGGGGGGTGGGGGGGGGGGGGGGTGGGGGGGGGGGGGGGTGGGGGGGGGGGGGGGTGGGGGGGGGGGGGGGTGGGGGGGGGGGGGGGTGGGGGGGGGGGGGGGTGGGGGGGGGGGGGGGTGGGGGGGGGGGGGGGTGGGGGGGGGGGGGGGTGGGGGGGGGGGGGGGTGGGGGGGGGGGGGGGTGGGGGGGGGGGGGGGTGGGGGGGGGGGGGGGTGGGGGGGGGGGGGGGTGGGGGGGGGGGGGGGTGGGGGGGGGGGGGGGTGGGGGGGGGGGGGGGTGGGGGGGGGGGGGGGTGGGGGGGGGGGGGGGTGGGGGGGGGGGGGGGTGGGGGGGGGGGGGGGTGGGGGGGGGGGGGGGTGGGGGGGGGGGGGGGTGGGGGGGGGGGGGGGTGGGGGGGGGGGGGGGTGGGGGGGGGGGGGGGTGGGGGGGGGGGGGGGTGGGGGGGGGGGGGGGTGGGGGGGGGGGGGGGTGGGGGGGGGGGGGGGTGGGGGGGGGGGGGGGTGGGGGGGGGGGGGGGTGGGGGGGGGGGGGGGTGGGGGGGGGGGGGGGTGGGGGGGGGGGGGGGTGGGGGGGGGGGGGGGTGGGGGGGGGGGGGGGTGGGGGGGGGGGGGGGTGGGGGGGGGGGGGGGTGGGGGGGGGGGGGGGTGGGGGGGGGGGGGGGTGGGGGGGGGGGGGGGTGGGGGGGGGGGGGGGTGGGGGGGGGGGGGGGTGGGGGGGGGGGGGGGTGGGGGGGGGGGGGGGTGGGGGGGGGGGGGGGTGGGGGGGGGGGGGGGTGGGGGGGGGGGGGGGTGGGGGGGGGGGGGGGTGGGGGGGGGGGGGGGTGGGGGGGGGGGGGGGTGGGGGGGGGGGGGGGTGGGGGGGGGGGGGGGTGGGGGGGGGGGGGGGTGGGGGGGGGGGGGGGTGGGGGGGGGGGGGGGTGGGGGGGGGGGGGGGTGGGGGGGGGGGGGGGTGGGGGGGGGGGGGGGTGGGGGGGGGGGGGGGTGGGGGGGGGGGGGGGTGGGGGGGGGGGGGGGTGGGGGGGGGGGGGGGTGGGGGGGGGGGGGGGTGGGGGGGGGGGGGGGTGGGGGGGGGGGGGGGTGGGGGGGGGGGGGGGTGGGGGGGGGGGGGGGTGGGGGGGGGGGGGGGTGGGGGGGGGGGGGGGTGGGGGGGGGGGGGGGTGGGGGGGGGGGGGGGTGGGGGGGGGGGGGGGTGGGGGGGGGGGGGGGTGGGGGGGGGGGGGGGTGGGGGGGGGGGGGGGTGGGGGGGGGGGGGGGTGGGGGGGGGGGGGGGTGGGGGGGGGGGGGGGTGGGGGGGGGGGGGGGTGGGGGGGGGGGGGGGTGGGGGGGGGGGGGGGTGGGGGGGGGGGGGGGTGGGGGGGGGGGGGGGTGGGGGGCGGGGGCGGGGGGGGGGGGGGGGGTGGGGGGGGGTTGGTGTCGGGGGGGTGGGGGGGGAGGTGGGGGGGGGGGGGGGGCGGGGTGGGTGGGGGCGGGGGGTGGGGTCGTGGGGGGGGGGGGCGGGGGGGGGGGGGGTGGCGGGTGGGGGTGGGGGGGGGGGGGGGGGGGAGGGGGGGGGGGGGTGGGGGAGGGGGGGGGGGGTGGGGGAAGGGAGGGGGGGGGGGGGGGGGTGGGTGGGAGGGGGGGGGGGGGGGGGGGGCCAAAGGTTCGCCACCACTGGCCTAGGAGTTTTTCTTGTCCTCCTGTTCCCGTTCACGACAGCTCGCCTAGTCCTTTCCTAATGGCAAGTTTAGTTTTACAAGCTCTTAAAATGGGATTTAAGGCAACGGGCATAAAACAGGGAAGGATCGTTTATTCTTCCTGAACGGTTTATTGTACTTCTGGGTGGCCTTAACGTGAACCTGGAATTCCATTAGGTTGCATGAAAGATGGCGCAGACGCTAGTCAAATGGAACATAATGTCTTGTACCATGTGAGATTTTTATCAGGTCGCCTTGTGAGATTCTCCCCTGTTCCTAAGTAAAGTCTTGTGCCACCGTGGGTTTTTGTGGCCCGGAGCCCACTTTGAAAGATTCATGTTGGCCTTGCTACACGGGCCTTTAGAGATCAGTCACGTACCCTTATTCATATATTACATATATAAGTTCTGTCGACTCACAACCCCAGCGAGGGGCTTTCAATGGATGCGAGAAGCAGAGGTGGTTTGCCATTGCTGGGCTCTGCAGAGCTTTCCTCAGGGGGTCTCCCTCCCAAGTACTTGCCCTGCTTAGCTTCAGAGATCTGACAAGATCAAGCGACACCCTTGCCGCCTTTATCACTTCTGCACTCGGAATCGAAGTCACTGATGCTTGCTGAATGCAGAGCTTTAAGTTCTCTCCAGCAAACTAGAACACAGCAGCCGTGATGTGTGGTGTGTTCTTGGTGAAGACCTATGTGAGCAACAGGGATGGTTGGAGGAGGAGTTTTGGCAGGCAGACCGGCTGGCTGCCGACCACTGTGTGCCAGATGCACTTCCATTTGCACTCCGGTGGTCTGACGGTGTCCAACAGCGTGGCTGCTGTGCTAATTTAGGTAGCTTTAAAAAAGGTCTGGGGAAATTGGCAGAGGGCTGGTCCACCTACTGTTGAGATCGCTAAATGGAATCTCAGTACGAAGGATGCAAAACTGAAATGGGAAACAGGGGAAAGCCATTATTTCCTAATGGCAGGACTTTAAATGTTTCATAGGTAGATTTTGGGGGGGTCTGATCTAACAGGACAACTCTGATGAGCGTGGCCGTAGTGTACCCCTGATCCCTCCTCCCACTGCGTGTGGCCCAGACATTGTGGATTCTTTGGGAGGGGTCTTTTCTCTGTTATGGGAACCCCTCCCCGTCCCAGCATTCCATCTACACTTCTCACTTTGCAGCCCCCCCCCCCCCGCAGAAGACAGCAGCCGCTTTGGCTGTCTACACGCTTCTGTGGTTTCTTTCAGTGTTGTCTTTTCGAGTCTGAGGTTTGATCCTGTGAAAGGTCCGTGACCCTTCAGGTGTCAGGTGCGGTTTGGCAGTGGCCCAAATGCCAGCGCAGTGAGATTCCGCAGCAGGGCGACAGCCTTTTTAAAAATCAGGCTAATCCCGCTTGCTGAGCTGGCCGATCCCCACCCTCTGAGTTGTGCCGCTTTGCCGATTGCCGCGCGCTGGAACAGGGAAGCCGTAAGGCTGAAAGGAAGGTCCCCGAAAACATACAGTTGAAAAACAGCATGTGTAGAAGCCCACTTAGAAGCCAGACAGAGGCACGCTACCTGCTTTGCTCGGCATCTTGGGATAGCACTGGTGTTTACACGATGAAACCTTGCACGGGACTTTAGAAGCGGTTCGCTGCTCCGTGATATCGGCTGCCTGAATCACCCAAAGCGGGTTCAGATTTTAAGAATTATTGAAACAAATGCCAACGGAAAGCTCCCTGCAACCGCACTTCTGGATTCTGTCACAAATATTACACCCATGCGTACTCCAACTCACCAGGTGAGTATCATTTTAACATTATCTTACAGTCACAAATATACAAAAAATGTTTAGCAAGTATGGTAGCAAGTATTGTTGTACAAAGTATTCTTTTTCTTACTCCTCTAGGAGCACAACTGTTTTTTCTTACACTAGATAGTTTCCAAACTTACACTAGAATCAGGGGTAGGGAACCTGCGGCTCTCCAGATGTTCAGGAACTACAATTTCCATCAGCCCCTGCCAGCATGGCCAATTGGCCATTCTGGTAGGGGCTGATGGGAATTGTAGTCTGTGAACATCTGGAGAACATCTGGAGAACAGGTTGCAGACCCCTGCACTAGATAGTTTCCAAACTTCCAAACTAGTTTCACTTGAATGGCTCTTCTTTAAATAGTCCTTTTCTCTGGATATCAGGATCTCATGTGAGAGCAAGTAAGTAAGAAAAAGAATACTTTGTACAACAATTATTGGCTTGACAAAGGACTGCCGAAATAAAAACCTAATCTAGAGGTTTTATAGCCATACCTGACGGTGTACTTGCTAAACATTTTTTGTGTATTTGTGATAGTAAGATAATGTTGAAATGATACTCACCTGGTGAGTTGGAGTACGCATGGGTGTAATATTTGTGGCAGTACCTGTTGTACACCTGCCTTGATTATTATGGTGGATGCACTTCTGGATTCAGCATAAAAAAGTCCTGCTCCTTGAAGCGCTCTTCTGCACCGGTCCCCTTCGCCTGCTGCGCTGTTCAGGCCAGGAGGCAGCCTGTGCTGCTTTGATGATCTTTCAGGTCAAGCTGCCTTCTAGTAAGGGAGACCCCTGGTCAGTTTGGCTTAATACTGTCTAATCTGGGCAGCAGTTCTTCTCCAAGATGGTTCCCGAAAGGCTTCCGGAGGTGTCGGATGTTGTGTATGGGATATCTGCAGAGGCGTAGCTCCAAGGGAGGGGAGCAGCAGTGACGTAGGAGGTTAAGAGCTCGTGTATCTAATCTGGAGGAACCAGGTTTGAAAATACTAATCCCATCTAACCATTGGGTTGCGGACCTTTAATTTAATTTAATTTTTAACTCCAAGATGATCTGCTTTGCGCCCCCCACCCCATGTGGGCCATTGTTTGAGCAGGTGACGACGTTAAAAAAAAGTTGGGGTGAGCCCTTTGCCAATAGGGGACGTCAGAGCCACCTTTTTGGCCAGCTCCCATGTAGGTAACAGTGATAACAGGGAGCAGCAGTGGCGTAGTGGTTAAGAGCAGGTGCACTCTGATCTGGAGGAACCGGGTTTGATTCCCAGCTCTGCCGCTTGAGTTGTGGAGGCTTATCTGGGGAATTCAGATTAGCCTGTACACTCCCACACACGCCAGCTGGGTGACCTTGGGCTAGTCACAGCTTCTCGGAGCTCTCTCATAGCCCCCACCACCCTTACTACTCACAGAGGTGTTTTGTTGTGAGGGGGGAAGGGCAAGGAGATTGTAAGCCCCTTTGAGTCTCCTACAGGAGAGAAAGGGGGGATATAAATCCAAACTACTCCTCCTCCTCCTCCTTCTTCTCCTCCTCCTCCTCCTTCTTCCTCTTCTTCTTCCTGCGAGGGTGTGGTGGGGGCATGGCAGGGGGCAGAGGACGCACCAGTGCACCGGACGCTTCCCCCCCTCACTCTGTCCCTGGATAGCTGTCATGCGAGGGACGCGTTGTGCCACTGAGCTGCAGCTCCTCTTGAGGTGGGGGTGCGAACCTTGCTGCTTTGGTGGGTTATGTGCCCTTCCTGCAAGCCGAGTTTAGTTGGAGCGCTCTTTTTCCGGGAGGAGCATCTTCCTCTTCCCTTGACTTTCACCTGGTCTTCTGAAGCTTTGCTACAGCTACCGTGTTTCCCAGAAAATAAGCCCTATCATGATTTTTTCAGGCTTTTTGGAGGAGGCTTAAAATATAAGCCCTCCTCCAAAAAGAAGCCCTGCCGGTAGTTACAGATCAGGATGGTGAGATCCAGCAGGGTGCTCCCTGCCAATGGGGATGCAGTTTGCATCACACGTGACGGGGAAGCAACAGGGCTGCCGAGAGCCCGCCTTAATGAATTTTGAGGGCACCGTCTTTCCCCTAAAATGAGCCCTACCCCCAAAATAAGCCCTAATGCATCTTTTGGTGCACAACTCTACCACTCATCCATGGGTCCCTCCCTCTCCTGCCTCTGGACGGGTCGAACAGGAGCTGCCAGGTGCAACTTCCAGTCCCAGAATGTCCTATGTCAGTGATGGCGAACCTTTTCGAGACAGAGTGCCTAAATTGCAACCCAAAACCCACTTATTTATTGCAAAGTGCCAACATGGCCATTTAACTTGAATACTGAAGTTCTAGTTTAGAAACAATAGTTGGCTCCGAGGCTCGCATTACTTGGGAGTAAGCTTGGTGAAGCAACCATGCAACACTTCAAATCACGACCCTAGGAGGGTTTACTCAGAAGCAAGCCCCATTGCCAGCAACCGAGCTTACTCCGGTAAAGAATCGTGCCCAGGCCAGCCTAGATGTGTGTTTGTGGGGGGGTGATTTTCCGCGCCCCCCCTGACGAACTCGGTGCACGTGTGCCCACAGAAAGGGCTCTGAGTGCCACCTCTGGCACCCGTGCCATAGGTTCGCCACCACTGCCCTATGTCTTCTTTACCCAGATCACCAAACAACATTTCCAGAGTAAGCGCCAAGCTGTCAAATGCTGGTAGTAGGATTCCCCTGGGATTGGTTAAGCAGTCTTGCACTGGGACAATTATAGACTTCTTGACACAAGTTTATAAGTTGCCCAACACAAAACCTTCCTTGGGAGAACTGTTGGTGGGAAGGGAGTTTCCTTCATTCCTTGCTTGTGCACATCCTGGAGGAGTCTGGTTGGCTGCTTCGGGGAAAGAGGATTTTGAACTAGATGGAGCCCTACGGGATGGGCCCCAGAGTTGTATGCAAGGCCCTGATACCTCCCCCCCGCCCAACAGATACATCCTGTTTCCCAGAGCCAGGGAGGCTTCTCAGGATCATTTGCCTAGTTATCCACAATGGGTGTCAAAACTGTAAACATCAGAGAAGAAAGGAAGAGAGAAAGGCCCTTTGCATATCAATCAAGGTGCACATCAAACAGGGTACATGAAAGGCTGCAGTCAGGTGACCTGGCCCCACTCCTAATATTGCACCCGGTTCCTTTCGGTCCCAGAGGAAGAGGAGGCAAGATAGCAAAGCACCTCCCAAATAAGATAACGAAATTAAGGAGTTCGTTGTGAGTCTTGCTGGGTGCTTTAAGTAACTCATTCAGTAGGAAGCCTGATGGAGCTAGAGGGAAAACTTGGCCAAAGTTGTTGAAGGCTTTCACGGCCGGATTCAACTGGTTGTGGTGGGTTTTCCGGGCTGTGCGGCCGTGGTCTGGTGGATCTTGTTCCTAACGTTTTGCCTGCATCTGTGGCTGGCATCTTCAGAGGTGTGTCACACAGAGAGAAGTCTGTAACACGCTCTGTGATACACCTCTGAAGATGCCAGTCACAGATGCAGGCAAAACATTAGGAACAAGATCCACCAGATCACAGCCACATCCCGGAAAACCCACAACAACCAGTTGGCCAGGGTTCTACACGGCGGAGAAGATGAGCGTGATCCGTGGGCGTGTGGTGGCAGAGTGAACTTCTAGAAATCAAGATACCCTGGTCACGTGTGCAATGTATATTTCCACCACGCAGGACTTTAATATTCATATAAAGTTATGCCGCCGAACTGGAAATGCCGGGTTCTTTATTTCCGGGTTCGATGTAGAATTCAATTCATGATGCCAGGACTGGATGTAAACAGCCCTGTTTGCCGCCAGACTGGAAGTGCCAGCAGGTCTCAGGTTAGCACAACCGGAGAAATGGCCTGCCTGCTCTTCAGTTCTGTTCTCTTAAACATTGTACCAGTTGGTTCTGGTGGGTTTTCCGGGCTGTGTGGCCGTGGTCTGGTGGATCTTGTTCCTAACGTTTCACCTGCATCTGTGGCTGGCATCTCCAAAGGTGTATCACAGGACACAGTGTGTAACAGACTTCGTGATACACCTCTGAAGATGCCAGCCACAGATGCAGGCGAAACGTTAGGAACAAGATCCACCAGACCACGGCCACACAGCCTGGAAAACACACCACAACCAGTTGAATCTGGCCGTGGAAGCCTTCAACAATACATTGTGCCAACATTGTTTGCTTGGCCATTCGTTATTTGTTTTGAAATGGCCGATTTGGTTACTTCGCAAACGTGGAAACCGACCCCGACCTTGAGCCGAGCCTCACTCCTGCAGGTCAAAGTGGTGACGTCAAAAAAGGAGGAAGTGGGTGGGGCTTGAGATCAAAAGGACAAGGAAATTTACCTGTCTTGGAGGGTGGGGTGGGAGGTGGGCAGACATTTCAAGGCCTGGATTTTATTTCTGCAACACCTGATGGGCAATCGTAGGTGGATTTTCTGTCTCCAAAAGCTCCTCCTTCGGGCCTCCTGCAGAGATTCCTGGCTTACAGCTGAGCAAGCGGTTCATCGACCATTTACGCTAAGTACCGTCGGAATGAAACCGCTCCAGGGCCTGTGAACAGTCCATTGAACAATGTAAAGATTTTCACGATTCTGGCCCGCGAAGGGGGTTTTCCATCATCGGAATCAGGGCACGAAAAATATTTCAAACGTACAGGCGTTCGGGCCACGGAGGGAACATTTAAATTCTTCGCGATTGCTGTGAAATGCGTAGTGGGCAAGGTGACTGGGTTTATGGCAACTTGCAAACAGCTCTGTGCGCACTAAGTGCCATCAAGTCTAGATTGCCTTAACGTTTGGGCACTGGGGGGAAACAGAATGGCGATTCCGATGCAATGCAGGTTGCTCTTTCTGGAAAAGTGGTGATTCATGTTTGGTGAGCCCTCAGTTTTTTTTCTGGGTACCTTCACTTGACAGACAAATGCCGTGTGCCTAGTTTCCAGTAGGAATTAAATTTCCCTCTCCGCAGCGTAACGATTGAACGACTTGTGGCACTTTGGTTGTGGTGCTTTAAAACATTGTGTCCGAGGGTTTGAAATGTGTCGTTGGCATTTCTCAGAGTGACTTGCAGCGTGGCAGTAACAACGGTAATCAGCATTACTTTGAACAGTCTGTGTTTGGATGGCTGTTGCAACTGCCTGCTCTTCTGGGAGGCGATAAAAGCCAGAGTTTTGGGGTTTTGTTCTTAAAAGTGAATGTGGCTTTTTGTAAATGTGAAAGGCAGTCGATTTAAGGCTTGTTATATACCTTTTAGATTTGTGTTTTGTGATTGATTTTTTAACAGTTGTGTTGCAGGATCTACATCACAGGTGTCTAAACTCGCAGCCCTCCAGATGTTATGAACTATAGTTCCCATCATCCCCTGCCAGCATGGCAGGGGATGATGGGAACTGTAGTCCATAACATCTAGAGGGCTGTGAGTTTGACATCTGTGACTACATCCTATTCAAGTTTTTTAGTGGATCGGAGGGTATTCTAGAGTAGGTTCTAGAGTAGGTTCTCACCACCAACTTTGTTTGACTTAGTTCATGTTCTGCTTCCGCCAGTGTTGAAACTCCTCTGATCCTATTATGAGAAACCTAGGCAAGGCTGAAAAAGTATCCCCCCCACCCCCCGCTCCCCGGCCCTTTCCTCTTTGTGTGCAGGGGAGGTTTGTGAGGGAAAGTCCTGTTTTGGCAAAATCGCTTATGAAATCACTGTAGAAGTTTGCAAAACCTTCTTGGCTTCTGTAGTGATATTTATATTTATTTATTCATAAATAGTAATATTTATCCCTTACAGACTCCTCCGAACTCCCCCTCCCTCTTTCTCAAGGAATGTGGGAACAACGAGGTGTGAAAGACTTTGTTTTTCGAAAGCAAGGATCCGAAGGCCACAGCAACAGTCTCCTGTCGTAGCCTTCGTCTCTCCCTCCTCCCTTCCAGAGTCCCCAACAGGGATGCCCTAGTTACCTGTATTACTAAGCGCATTGAAAGAGAACAAAAGGCATATGACAGGTGTGGATACATAGAAGGTCAGCATTCGCACTCTTGTCCCAGCCAAACCGATTTCCCCTAGCCCAGCTGTGTTTCCCAGCGCCTCTTGATCCGAGGTCGGGAGGGGGCGGGTGCCATTTCTGATACTGAAGTGGGTCACAGGTGCCAAATCCAGTCGGCACAACTACATTGGCTTCTAGATTGTTTCTGGACACAATTCAAGGTGCTGGAGTTAACCTTTAAAGGTGTTAGGTCTCGAACCTTAAGCCAATAAACGGGCTTTGTGGTGGTGATCAGTAGAGTTTATTGATGAGGCATCGAAGCACCAAAGCTTGGCAAAGCCAGCTCTGGCAAACCTGGCCTTTGCCATCCCTTTTATCCCCCTGCAAGCAAGTCCCTCCTCCTGCTTTCCCAGGAAGTTGTGAAAAACACCCCAAGGTCAGAGACAGAAAGTAAGAGAAGCCACCTGGCTTCCTGCCCCTCGAGATAACTGATGTAACTCTGCTTCTCATGGGACCAGGGTGTTGGGGGAAGCCTAGTTGCCTACAAAGTGTGTGAAGCCATAAGGTAAAGATCTAGGAAAGAAAGTCCCAGATGGCAGTGGTCACATATAGCAGGCTGGTTACATGTAGCTTTCAGCAGCATTGATTTGTAGCTTTAAGCAGTTACATTCAGGTAGGAACGCACCTCAATCACATAGATCAGGGGTCTGCAACCTGTGGCTCTCCAGAAGTTCATGGACTACAATTCCCATCAGCCCTGCCAGCATGGCTGATGGGGTATTGTAGTCCATGAACATCTGGAGAGCCACAGGTTGCAGACCCCTGACATAGATGCAGTCCCTCTGACAAAAGGCCTGTATGGTTTGGGGCCAACTTACCTGAAGCATACAGGCCCTTGTGAACCTATTGGACCCCGATATGGTCGTCTTCAGAGGACTTGTTTTGGGTGCCTCCCTCCCGTTTTTTGAGTTTAGGCAGGTGGCAGCCTGGGAAGGGACCTTTTAGTAGTGACACCAAAGCTCTGGAATGCTGTCCCCTTCTGTTGCCAACTCCTGTCAGTGGGAAAAAAGGCCTTTTGTACTTGTCTGGCATCCCCTCCGTGATCCCTCCTTCCTGCCCAATGTTTCAATTGTTGCTTTTATGTTTTTTTGTATGTGTTTTAGCTCTGGTTTTAATTGTTTTCATTTGTTTTAACGCTTTTTAGGTATGTTTTTCTCATGTGTGTTTTAATTTGTTTGCTACCTTGGGGACCTTTAGGAGGGCAGAAAGGGAGTGTATACCTTTTGCCCCCCCCCCCCAAATCAATGTACACATTCTTGCCTCATTCTCGCTGACATCAGTCATGTTCATGATGGCATGTGTGTGTCCTTTAAAGCAGAAGAACTTTGCACACCCAGTAGGCAAAGGCTGCATCCACCCTGAAGCCTTTTCCTTTTGAGAAGCGATTCCACCCAATTTCTCCCTAATTTTCAGAGCTGTCATACAGCTTATATTGTCGAAGGCTTTCACGGCCGGAATCACTGCGGTGCTGTGTGGTTTCCAGGCTCTATGGCCGTGTTCTAGCAGCATTCTCTCCTGACGTTTCGCCTGCATCTGTGGCTGGCATCTTCTGAAGATCCTCTGAAGATGCTTCTTCTGAAGATCCTCTGAAGATCCTCTGAAGATGCCAGCCACAGATGCAGGCATAACGTCAGGAGAGAATGCTGCTAGAACAGGGGTAGGGAACCTGCGGCTCTTCTGCCCTTGCATTGCGGCTCCATGAGCCGAGCCGCTGGCCCCATCCTTGCCCGCCCTGCAGGCAGCAGGGTGAGCGCACCAACTGCCCGCGGTTGGCTGGGCCGCACCGCGGGCTTCCCCTCTCGCCCGCCCCGTTGGAGCGGGGTGGGCGTTTTCCCGGCGGCCGGCGAGGCCGAGCCGCCAGCTTCATCCTTGCCCGCCCTGCAGGCAGCAGGGCGGGCATCCATGCACTTCTCAGAATGAGCGGAGTAAAAGGTAAAAAAAAACCCTATATATATAGTGTTATCTTTATTTTAAATGTCAAAAATTATTTGCGGCTCCAAGTGTTTTCTTTTCCTGTGGAAAACGGGTCCAAATGGCTCTTTGAGTATTAAAGGTTCCCTACCCCTGTTCTAGAACATGGCCATACAGCCTGGAAACCACACAGCACCCTTGTCATACAGCTTCCCTGTCGTCTCAGGCCCCCCCCCCCCATTTTTATAAACTTGGGATAACTGAGCCTTCCTCTGCCTGAGTGAAGCCCAGTTGTAAAGTGCGCAATTCCACGTACGCAGTCAGCACTGCGATAGTAACTGTCTTTGTATTTTTGTTTGTCTTCAAGCAAATGGTGATGAGCCTCCGGGTTTCTGAGCTGCAAGTGCTACTGGGATACGCCGGAAGGAACAAGCACGGCCGCAAGCACGAGCTCCTCACGAAAGCCCTGCATTTGCTCAAGGCTGGCTGCAGTCCCGCCGTCCAGATGAAAATCAAAGAACTGTACCGGCGCCGGTTCCCTCAGAAGATCATGACTTCTGCAGACCTCTCCCTCCCCGCGGTCCACTCGAGCTCCATGCCGTCGGCCCTGTCGCCCTCGGCCATTCCGCAGCTTGCGTACGACGGCCACCCTGCGACGTCCCCGTTGCTCCCCGTCTCTCTCCTGGGACCTAAACATGAACTGGAACTGCCCCACCTCACCTCGGCGCTTCATCCCGTCCACCCGGACATCAAGCTTCAGAAGCTGCCTTTTTACGACCTGCTGGATGAATTGATAAAGCCGACCAGCCTAGGTAAAGCTTTGATGAGTCTGTTTTTTAAAACAAATGCTATTCATAAGCATTTATAAGCATTTTTATTGTCATTGTGCACACACAACGGAATTTACAGCAGCATTCCTCAATGCACACAATTTCAGACTCATACATCATACATATACAATTTCATACAATACATCATACTCATACAATTTCAGACTCATACCCCATCCTCACCTTCCCCTTCCTCCACCCATCCCTACACAGCCCCAAACACATCAACACGAAGCTGCGGAGTTTAGCATAGCCACAGCTCTAGAGTAGAAGCTAAGCCTCTTTGTCCTAGTTTTGATAGTCCTGTATCGCCTACCAGATGGTAGCAGTTCAAAAAGAGAGTGTGCTGGATGAGACGGCTCCCTCAGAATATTTTGGGCTTTTTTTAGGCTTCGGGAATTATAGAGTTCTTCCAAGGAGGAGAGAGGGCAGCCGATAATCCTTTGTGCAGTAGTGATTCTTGTACACGGGATGGCAGGAAGGTGTACAGCAGTGATGGCGAACCTCTGGCACGGGTGCCAGAGGTGGCACTCAGAGCCCTCTCTGTGGGCACGCACAGAGTTCATCATGTGGGGGGGAAATCGCCCCCCCCCCCCCCCACATCTAGGCTGGCCTGGGCTGCTGGGCTTGATTATTAGCATTAAACCTAAGACCTATTTTTGGGGAAGCAGTATAGGTAACTCTGTTAAGCGCTATTAAACCCCACTGATTTTCATGCAAAGAACTAAAGCGTGGGAGTAAGCTCGGTTGCTGGCAATGTGGCTTGCTTCTGAGTAAACCCTCCTAGGGTTGTGATTCACCTGTTGGAAGAGTTGCATGGTTGCTTCAAAGCAAAGCCAACAACTACCACCAAGCTTGCTCCCGAGTAACTCACGCCTCGGAGCCAACCATTTTTTCTAAACTAAAACCTCAGTATTCAGTTTAAATTGTCGTGTTGGCACTTTGCGATCAATAAGTGGGTTTTGAGTTGCAGTTTGGGCACTCGGTCTCGAAAAAGTTCGCCATCACTGGTGTACAGTGTGCGTGGTTTCCAGGCCATGGTTGGCAACTGTTGGGAGCTGACGGGGCAGGCCCTTGGGCACAGTGACCTCTGCACCCTGATGTCACTTCTGGTAAAACAATAGAGTTTTTGGTGATTCCTGGAGCTGCCCAACATCACTGAATAGGTTTCCCCAGAAATGACATCACAGTACAGACAACTTTCAGGTTGTTGTTTTTTTCGATCGCTGCCACTTGGAGCAATTATGGGCAATGAGGGTTGCTGGCAGGAAGTCTCCCCTTTAGCCGGGGTGACAAGAGTCCTATAGTCAGAGAAGACCTTATGGAGAAATGAGGTTGCATAATTCCACTTCCTACCCCATTCAGTCTCTATGGGAATGATATCTGGATGGGAAGTCTGGTCCCTGAGAACATATTGCCATTTGCAAGGACTTTATGCTACAAAGAGAAACAGCACTGCATGCATCACAACTAGGGGAGTTGCCTGCTTTTAGACTTCAGAAACTACATGTCTGGAGATGGTTTTAAGGAGGGTTGGGTACCATTCAAAGATGCTTCTTTACAGAGGTCTAGGTTCTGTCATAACAAATGTATTATTCACCAATTTAACAGCGATATCAGAATGTATTGTCGAAGGCTTTCACGGCCGGATTCAACTGGTTGTGGTGGGTTTTCCGGGCTGTGTGGCCGTTGTCTGGTGGATCTTGTTTTTAACACTTCGCCTGCATCTGTGGCTGGCATCTTCAGAGGTGTATCAGAGAGGGAAGTCTGTCACTGGACACAATGTGTAACAGACTTCCCTCTGTGATACGCCTCTGAAGATGCCAGCCACAGATGCAGGCGAAAAGAAATAAAGATCTGAACCAGACCTACAACCGAAGAAAACCACTGATATTCTCGAAGAATGCTTATGAAGAGCTAGCATTGTGAGACTTCTTTTTATTAATATGAGCAATCAAGGGTGTTGGAAAGTATCGTCCAATTGCTGCCAATTTATGGCAGTCTCAGAGATGAACAGTTTTGCCGTTGCTTACCTGTGAGGAGCATTGAAAGGTCCCCTTAAATATATGTCTCCCACAATTTTATCCTGGCCCTAACTCCAGAAAGCATCAAGTAGAATCATGGAATTGGAAGGGGCCATGCAGGGCATCACAATCTCCTGCTCTTTGCAGGATCAGCATGTGTAGTTCTCCGTTCCTCCGTTTTATCCTCGCTGCAGCCCTGTAGTGTAGTTTAGGGTTCAAGAGTATAACAATCTGAGGGTCACCCGGGGGATTCTTGACTGTGGATTGGAACTCAGGTCTTCCAGACTGTAGGTCAGGGGTCTGCAACCTGCGGCTCTCGAGATGTTCATGCCCTACAATTCCCAATTGGCCATGCTGGCAGGGGCTGATGGGAATTGTAGTCCATGAACATCTGGAACCGCAGGTTGCAGACCCCTGCTCTAGGCCGACTCTGAAGCACTGGAACTCAGTGGCTGTCCTTGACATACATTTGAAATATTTGAATCCATTAACTTAATCTTACTCATTGGTATCCCTGCTGCTCGCTCAGAAAGCGTTCACAGTCCAACAACATACAATTTTGGAAGTCGCTTGGGACAGATTGGTCATTTGAGAGTGAAGCTCCTCCTCTTCCTCACATCTTCCAGCTTATAAAAAATTTTACAGTCAGCGACCTTAGCTCACGTTCGGTGACTTGTCAGATGGTTATTTGGAAGCCCGTGTTAGTAATTTATTTGTTTATTAGCTAGACCTTTTGATACCGCCCACCGCCAAAGGGCTCTGGGCGGTTCACAACATCTAAATATAACAAGATAAAACCCTGTACAAGATAAAACCACTTAAAATGAATAAATTAACAAACACAGTTCAAAACAGCATAAAAATCAGGTGCAAGAGTGGCAATCCTATTAGTGTCAAATTCTTGGGCTTTGGCTTTTGTCAGCAGTGGCGTAGTGGTTAAGAGCAGGTGCACTGTAATCTGGGGGAAACCGAGTTTGATTCCCCGCCTTGCTGCCTGAGCTGTGGAGGCTTATCTGGGGAATTCAGATTAGCTTGTGCACTCCAACACATGCAAGCTGGGTGACATTGGGGCTAGTCCAGGGGTCTGCAACCTTTGGCCATGCTGGCAGGGGCTAATGGGAATTGTAGTCCATGAACATCTGGAGAGCCGCAGGTTGCAGACCCCTGGGCTAGTCCTAGCTCTACGCAGCTCTATCAGCCACACCTACCTCACAGGGTGTTTGTTGTGAGTGGGGGAGGAAGGGAAAGGAGTTTGTTAGCCCCTTTGAGTCTCCTTGCAGGAGAGAAAGGCGGGATATAAATCTTCCTCCTCCTCCTCCTCCTCCTCGCTTTTTTCCAGTTGAGTAGGAGGACATCTTGGGGTGATTCCCGCCATTTGCCAGGGAGACAGGAACAAGGCTTTCTTCTTCCTGTTTCTTGCGGGATCCGCCCCTTCTCTAGGGTGGTTTCGGCCATCTTGTTGGGTTGTTCTTCACTACTTGCTAGTGAGGCAGGAAGTGCTTTTTGGTCATATCCTGTTGGCGCCAAATTTCCCCAGTATCTTCCTGCCTCGCTAGTGAGCGCAGCAACTTTGACTAGCTCTTCAAGAATTTTTTTCCTCAGCGACGGATCTTCGTCCCTTTTGTCTTCCCTTTGTTCCAGTCAGCCGTGAGTGGATTCCTGGGTTTAGTTTCCTCCCGTTTCCCCCCCCCCCCGCCTTCCTGGCCGATTCCCAAGGGAGGCATGACCACGGCACCCTTCCCCAAGGGAGGGATTTTCCGTCGATCCGCCGCATGAAAAGCAACAGAGCGGCGGCCAGGGCATCCAGCTCCCCTCAGCTCCCAAGGGAGTTTGAAGCCAGGCCGGAACCAGCTTCAAGCGCTCCCTCGGCTGGCCAGCCGAGACCCGCCACAGGAACCTCCCGGTCTCCGGAAGCGTGGAGGGAGGCCCGCGTGGATTCAGCCCGGCCCGTGCAGCCGCCGAGAACCTACTGCCGACAGCGGCGGCCAGAGAGAAAAGTCTTGGGGAAAGAAGGGTCCTGCCGTAAGTGGCGTAGCCTGTGGCCCGGCTTTCCACGGCCAGCGCAGAGCTGACATCGTCCGGTGGAGGGGGCATGGCCACAGCCCCCTTCTCCCCGAGGGAGGGATTTTATGTCGACCCGCCGCGAGAAAACACCAGAAGGCGGCCAGGGCATCCAGCTCCCCCTCGCGTTCCTGGGGGAGTTATGGCAGTGCGAAGCAGCCAAAAAAAGCGCTCCCTCGGCCGATAGCCATCGGGCCCGCCACAGGAACCTCTCCCGTTCACCGGGAAGGCGAGGAGGAAGACGGCACGCCGGTTCAGCCCGGCCACGATGCAACGGGACGCCGAGAACCACCTGCCGACAGCCGCGCGCCCAGATGAGAAAAGCCAGCGGGAAAGAAGAGGTCGCTTAACGCCCGAAGTAGCGCCTTGCGGCGTATAGATTGGCAGCGCCAGACGCCGCATGCTCGTCAGTGGAATCAGCCTAGCCGGTTTACCTCGCGCCCAGGGCGCAATGCCAGAAGAGGCCAGCCTGTCGGTCACAACAGGAGCTGGCAGCTTCAGGCCCCTCAGGCGGAGCACAGCAGGAGGGACATTCCCTAGCGACTGGAGTGCGTTTTCCCCCTTCACCAGCTGCATTAGGGCGGCTTATCGCGATCCTCCATTAGGGAAGGGAAGTCTCTCACCAAAATTCCACCCAGTTCTCGCATAGCTAGAGTTAGAGTCCAGATCCAGATCCCACAGACCCAATAGACCAGATGAGAAGGGAGTTGGCTGGCTCTCCACCATATGGGTCCAGGAACATCCAGTAAGGGGGAGTTAGGTTCTGAACCAGACCACCTCTCTGACAATGACACTCCCAGCCCGGAGATTAGTGACCAAAGCAATAGGTTTTTTTTCAGATTGGAGCAGGTTTCCCAGTTT
This sequence comes from Sphaerodactylus townsendi, assembly GCF_021028975.2. Taxonomy (NCBI): domain Eukaryota; kingdom Metazoa; phylum Chordata; class Lepidosauria; order Squamata; family Sphaerodactylidae; genus Sphaerodactylus; species Sphaerodactylus townsendi. The sequence goes on from NC_059441.1 coordinate 4,668,142, forward strand.
CCCAAAGGAAGAGATGGAGACCCTATCGGCCAGAGACCATCTCCACCTGTAGCCTTGCACCAATTCCGAGGAGGCAGAGGACCCCAACTCCCCACCCTCCCCTCCAAGCCCATCAAGGGGGCTTTTGGTCCCAAGGGAGCTCCTTCCATTTTCCCGACGAGGAGGAGAGTTGCGCGATTTTTGTTTCCCCTGCCAGAGTTTTGAGCGCCAGAGTTCAAGGAAGGAATGGGTCAACCCGCTACCAATAAGGGTTTCCATCTCTCTTAAAAAGCTATATCTTGCCCCTGACCACCTCCACAGCCTCCTTAAGATCCCACTGGGGGGATGGTCCCGATCTGCCGCCATACATTCTGGGGGGCTTGCCCATGGAGGCGGTGGGGAGGGTAACGATAAGGATCCCATAGACAGGAAAGCTGAATCCGAGAAGCCCTACGGTTAGGGTCCATGAGAGCTTTTGCCAGGGCTGCCAGGATTTTAGCCCTTGCAGCTCACGGTGGCCAGGGCAACCTTGAGTCTGGCTCCAACGCCTGCTCTCCTTTTCCCCCAAGACCAGAAGGGGGAGTTAAAGGGAGGGTGGAAAAGAGTCATTATGGCAGTCTCCCTTCTGGCGGACTCTACGCTCGACGCCTTTTTTGACATCAAAAGGCTCTTATGGCTCAGATGCTTGAGCATTAGGCTGCTGTGTAAGAGGCTGTTGGTTCTAGTCCAGCCAGAGACAACTAATTTTCACATCATCATGGCAGCAGCCATAATTCCTTTCGGAAGAAGCAGGATTTCAGAGGTTCATCTAGAGGAGGAAAATCCTTTCGTCCTGACCCTTCACAGGGAAGCAAGGCCTGACTACCTCGATGTGCCGATTGGAGGTCGCCTGTTGCAGTTTCAACATCACTTTCCCTTTCCCGACCAACGGATCCTAGAGATCGTTTCTTCCGGCTACTCCTTAAAGTTCCGCTGTTTGCCAAGGGGCCGTTTTCTTCCGTCACCCATCCATTAAAACCGGAAAAAGAAGCAAGGTCGAGGATGGCTATCGCGCACCTGATGGCCATCAGGCAATCGTACCGGAGCCAAAGGAGCAAGTGGGTCTGGGGGTTTACTCCCATCTCTTCACTGTTCCCTAGAAGAATGGAGACACCAGAGCCACCCTCGACCTTCGCCACGTGAATCGGTTCCTGCGCATATTCCGTTTCAGGATGGAAACCCTCAGGTCGACCGTCGCAGCCATCCAACAGGGCGACTTCCTCACAGCCCTCGACCCGAAGGATGCATACCCTGCATGTTCCCATCGACCCGGTCCACTAACGCTTCCTGCGTTTTGCCTTGGGAAACCTTCATTTCATATATGTAGCCCCCCCCCCCCCTTTTTGGTCAGGCTATAGCTCCGCGTCTCTTCACGAAGGTTATTGTGGCCCCGATTGCTCCCTGGACAAGAGTTCCACTTGCCCCGCCCGGAGGCCGGAGCATCTAGGTGCCTTGATCGACACCCATCCTGCCCCAACAATGATAAAGAAGATTCAGGAGGTCTGCCACCAGCTACTACAGGCACTTTCCACCTCCCTGCTCCAACTAGCGAGTTGGCTAGGTCTTCTCCTGTCTACCATCGATCTCATCCAATGGGGCAGGGCTCTTGCGCGCCCTCTTCAAGCACTTCTACGGCCCTATGCAAATGCCATCATCCATCGCAGGGACCAATATCTGCCCCTTCCCCCTCGGTACGGTGCAGCCTTCGATGGTGGACCTCCACCAACTATCTGAGCGGGGGGAAAGTCTTTGCAGCCCAGAGCCAGCCTCAGAGGGTGGGGGGCCAAGTTGTACGAGCACTTTGCTCAGGGTCTCTGGACGTCCACCCAGGCCACCCTTCCCATCAACGTCCTCGAGGTCCGGGCCTTCCTTCTAGCTCTCAGAGCCTTCCGGCACCGGATTCTTCAGCAACATGTTGTGGTCCACACCGACTATGTCTCCGCCAAGTGTATCTGAATCATCGGGGGGATCTCGGTCCCCCCAATTGCACAGGGAGGCCTCCCGGGTCCTCATCTGGGCGGAGACCAATCTGGCTTCCCTGAGAGCAGAACATGTGAGGGGCTGCCTGAACACCGAGGCGGACTGGCTCAGCCGCACCAGCATCTCGAATGCAGAATGGAAATTCAAGCCTCAGGTCTTCCATCTGATCACGCTCAAGCTAGGGGAGCCGGTGATAGACATGTTCGCCACACACCTCAACTCTCGAACCACCAGATTCATGACATGCTTCTTCCACCCTCAGGCGATGGGCGTCAATGCCCTGTCAGCTCGATGGCCGCCAGGCCTCCTTCATGCTTTCCCTCCCCTGTCTCTTCTTCACAGGTTGTTCCGCAGGTTACAGGAGGAGAAGAGGCGGGTCATCCTGGTGGCTCCGAACTGGCCCAGGCGAACTTGGTACTCCGTTCTCCAGCAGCTCTCCATAGCGAGCCCGTCCCATCTGCCGGCCTCCCACGATCTGCTGTCCCAGGGCCCCCTGCCTCATCTGGACCCAGGTTGGCTCCGGCTGACTGCGTGGCTCCTGAGCTGAGAGGTCTAATTCGCAAAGGCTACTCTGAGGCAGTTGTAGGTACCATGGTAGCAGCCAGGCGAAAATCGACCATGGGACGGCTTTGCTACAGGTCTCCGTTGTTCCACCCTTCGACGACAGCTGGCTATCTTAGTCACCGTCCTTCCAGCGGTTGGGAAAATTCCCATCTCCAGGCATCCCGACGTCCTTCAGCTCCTGAAAGGAGTTCAGCAGTCCCAGGCACCTGGCTCCCACCGGTTTCCTTCTTGGCGGCTTCATGCAGTTCTGGACGCGCTCACTAAGTCACCGTTTGAGCCGGTCCAGTAAATCCATCTCCGTTGGCTGCGCATGAAGTTTTTATTTTTGGTGGCTATCACCTCTGCTAGGCGGATGTCTGAAGTTAGGGCCCTTCCAGTGAACCCCAACCTCTGCCAATTCTCCCAGACAGAGTAGTGCTGAAGCTTGACCCGTCCTTTCGGCCTAAGGTGGCTTCAGGGTTCCATCCAGGACAGGAGGTAGTCCTCCCAAATTTTTGTCCCAAGCCATCGCTCCCTCGGCAGAGGCTCCGGCACTGTCTGGATGTACGTTGGTCACTTACAGCGTTCCTCAAACGTACTGAACAGCTCAGAAAGTCTGAGACCCTCCTTGCTAATGTAGTGCCCCCTCGGCTGGGGGAGACTATGTCCTCCGCGGCCATCAGTTCCATCTCAGAGCCTGCATCTCAGAGGCGCACAAGGCAAATAGTTTGCCAGTTCCTAGCGGAATTACGGACCATTCCACCAGAAGCGCAGCATCCAATGCTGCCCTGGTCAGGCATGTCCCGTTAGATCAGATCTGTAGGGCTGCCACATGGGCTTCCCCTTCCTCTTTTGTCAGGCATTAACGACTGACATCCATGGACGCCGTCCAGGCTTCCTTCGGCAGAAGGTTCCTGGAGCATGTTATTGGAGATTAACGGAACCCACCCTATTTGGGGTACTGCTTGGGGAGTCCCAACAAGATGGCCGAAACCACCCTAGAGAACGATCCATTGGATACTCACCGTGAAGGGGTCTTCTCTTGGGTGGTGAAGGCCATCTTGGCCCTCCCTGTTCTCGTTCTCCTTTGATAATATGCTCCTTCTCCTTCTGCCTGATAGACTCTATTTTATACTTATATCAGCTTTTTGGTTTTTTACCTGTTGGATTTACAGTTTTTTGCCTAAGCCTTTGGCGATGTTCTAATAAGATTTTATTACTGCGTGTTTCGACTGTTTCTTCTTCGAGTATTCCTGCTTTCAATCGCTCGGCCGGTCAGATACTGGGGAAATTTGGCGCCAACAGGATATGACCAAAAAGCACTTCCTGCCTCACTAGCAAGTAGTGAAGAACAACCCAACAAGATGGCCTTCACCACCCAAGAGAAGACCCCTTCACGGTGAGTATCCAATGGGTCGTTCTGCTTCAGTCCTTTTCCTGCCATTAGGGAGAGCAGACATTCTTTGACCGTGCTGTCTGTCAAAAACTGTTTTCAGTTTATCCGTTACCTTCTCCTTCTTGAGTACTTCCTTCTCTTTCGCTACCCAAGCTAGCTCTCTACTTCCTGTTCTTCCCTCATTTTCTTTGCCATGCTCTGAAGGCCGGGGGTGGGGTGGGGCTTAGAGCGCAGAGGTGGGGCTTTAAGCGCCCGGAGGGGACAGAGGAACAGATTCTGGCGGGCACGACCCACAGGGCCGCCCTAGCTGATGTCGAGATCTCACAGCCGCCATTAAGCGGCAAAGGCGGTAAGCGAGCCAAAACTGCAGCCTCCCAAATGGCGCCTGTCTCATTTGCGAATGCTCCAACTGCTCCAAGAAGTGGCGGCTGCGGAGACGGATGAGCAGCAGGGCCTTTCGGCTGGAGTGGGGACCCTCTTGTTCTTTCCTTGATAGTTAGGCAAGAGGTTCTACCTGTGGTAACGTTGCCACGGGCAGCTCCCTCTCCCTTCATCCGGGATTTCTGGATTTTGTAAAAGGGACCGTGCAAGAGCAGGTGGAGCTGTTTTGCGAAAGGGAGGGCATTAGCCGGCCCTTGCCCTGGGAACCCATCTTCACCCAAGGGCGAGAAGGATCCCTCCCATAAGGTGCCCATAAGCGTGTTCACTTGAAAGAAAAAGAAAGGAATACCCTTGATGTGAGAAGAACAGTGATTTTTTTTTATTGGAAGGACACAGTCCTTTAGTGGAATCGCCTATGCCCGTGGTGGCGAACCTTTGGCACTCCAGATGCTATTTATTTATTTATTTATTTATTTGATTTTTAAACCGCCCCATCCCCAAAGGGCTCTGGCGGGAATTGTAGTCCATAACATCTGGAGTGCCAAAGGTTCGCCACCACGGGCCTATGCAATATTTCTGCCATATGGGAACAGAAATTGGGGGGGGGGGAGGCTTCCAAGACAACAGTTGCTAGTTGGGTAAAACAGTGCATACAGGTAGCCTATAAAAGCCACCGCGCATTCCACCAGAGCAGCAGCGACATCAGTGGCATTTGCTCTAGGAGTCCTGTGGCAGAAATATGTCATGCAGTGACGTGGTCAGCTTCCTCTGTGTTTGTGTGGCATCATAGGCTGGACCACGAGGCATCGACCCAGGCTGTCTTCAACCTGGCTCTCCAAGATCTCTGAAGCGAGCCCGTTATTAAAGTCAGTTCCTACCCAGGAATGGCTTCGGTATATAACCAGTCTGGATGACAAAGCCCCACTGAACGGCAATGACAGGTGGACTTACTTCTGTTCAGGGGGGCAAAGTCAACCGCTCCCCCCCCCCCCCTCGCCACAAGGAACAATGGAAGTACGGAAAGGGAAAAAGAGAATTTAGTGGCGCTAGGCTGTAGTAATCCTGGAAGGGCCGGCCCCTTACAGTCCAGGAGAGTAGCAAAAAAATGTGCGCAGCCCTTCCTGGAGAGTTGGAGGCGTGACCAGCTTGGATGACTTTTCCCCACTGAGCAGAAGAGAGCCTCGCGGTAAGTCCAACCCCGTTGTTCTCGTGAAGACTGATTGGTGTCCCGACCTGGCAGAGCAATTTCACGATTGGGAAAGTGTTGTTTAAAATAAAACGGTCTATGCAGAAAGGTGTTTCCTGCAGTGATTATAACCCATGGAATATATTAAATGCAGATCTACCTTTCATTCTTGATTTCTGGGCTGCAGTCTGTCCATGCCTTAGATGAGTTTGAGGGAGCCGGACTGGAAGGATTGAAGAATCTTTCACTTTGAGCATGTATAACTGTTTAAAAATTGCGAACGATTGTGTGGAAAGCAAATTGGCTTGTGCACATTCCTGCAGCTTCTTGCCTGGGTTACAGCCCATCTGTGGAGGGTCTGGTTTTCCTTTTCTGGAGCCATTTGGAATGTAATGAGAAATCTGATTTCTTGGAAGCTCTTAAGTGCTACTGATGGCCTCTTTTAGAGATCCGAAAGATCTGGTCCCCAGCTTCTTGGGAAATGGATCCCGTGCTTTCATTACGTTGCCCCTGTACATTTTATTTTGCCTTATTTGCTTATAATGCTGTCTCCCTCTGAAATGTTTCCTATCTTGTAACCACCCTGCTTTGCTTCTGTTTCAGTTGTTGTGGTTTTCCATCCCTGTTTAGGTGCACCCGCCAGTCTCAGGTGGTTTAGGAATTCTGTGTGTGTTTGTGGGGAGCAGCTTGGCCTCTTGGATGAGTTGTGGGAAGCAGCGCGGCGTTTTTGTCCTGCTGGGTGGATCCCACGTCTCTTTTTAAAATGTGTGTAATGAGGGAGTAGTAGGGAGAGATCTGTTTAACTCCAGTTTCTGCCTTTACTGATGGCTGTGCATTATGCGATCACCTTTGTATCGAGAAGGGCGACATACTTTGTTTTCCAGACAATCAGTGTACTCTTTGTTCTCTGAGAGAACAGGATGACTGAATTAGATTCTGAAGCCAAGAATAGCAGGAAATTATCTGTTTACTACTGAACCATTTTCAGCGCCTCTCCTCTTGATTCTTTGCTCGTCGTCGAGTGCTGCTGTTAATAAAAAAAAGGGCCATGATTATGTTGACTGCAACCAACTTAGAGGGATTTACGTTCCGTCTGGCCCCGGGAGGGCCGTTGGCAGGCCTGGTTTTCTAATGAGAAGTCTGGGTATGCAATCCAGGCTCAGTGGACCATAGTATCTGGGACACAGTTGCTTTAACCGTTGCGAAGTTATAGCTGTTTTAACTACAGCAGCTTTCAGACATAAGCTGATTAACACCGGAGAGAACTTTACACAAGGATCTGCAACCCACGTGGATGTCTGTTGTGTGCCGCAGCGGCCAGACTTCGAAGCAGACATCTTTCAGCCTAATTTCTGGGTTGAGCTTTTCTGGTTTCCCCCATAACGGCCTGTGTGTATCAAATATGTCCTGTATACTCCCTTATAGTGGACGGGGTTTCCCATCCCTGCCATAGAATGTGACTGAAGGACCTTCTGTTTCCAAGGGACTTCTCCATGGTATTTTGTCAACAGGCTTTGTTAGCGTTGTGTAAAAGAGTGCCAAAAGCCTTTGCTTCTCCCAGTCTCGAAAGGGTGATGCTCGGCTAGCCATCCACGTGAGCCGATCTTGCAAATTTGTCCAAAGTAATTTACTTTTAAAAGGGGCGCCTGTTTGTGAGAGGCTCTTCTCCCTGGTGGTAGCAGGCCATCTGGTTGGGTTGTTCGCTGCTCTGCGGCGAGTAGGCAGGAAAAGGCTCTTTGGTGACTTCCTGTCAGGTGTCCGTGGTGGTGCCGCCCCAGTATCTTCCTGCCTCGGTCAGAGTAGGCAGCACTATCCACAGGCTCCTAGGCTGGATTTCACAAAGCTACCTTTTCTTCCTTGTGTTGTTGTTTTTTTTGTGATTCCCTTGTGTGCAGTGTACGTTTTGATCGTTTTCCACTCCTTTTGTCTGCGTGCTGACTGAGCTCTCTCCTTCCCTTGTGTTCCCGCCTTTTTTCTTGGCTTGAGGAAGGAGGAGCTATGGCGTCGGCGCCATTTTCTACACCAAGGGAGTCCTTCTACCGATCGCGGTAGAAAACTCTAGGTCCAGTCTCCCACACACAGCCGCTGGGCTGATAGTGAGGAGGCTCTTCTCGGACCCAACAGTCTCCCACACACAGCCGCTGGGCTGATAGTGAGGAGGCTCTTCAGGAGCTGCGCAACAGCCGTGGGGCTGGGCGGCGGGCTCGCTCGCGCTTCCCAGGCCCGCACGCGGGAAGACGCGCGCACTCCGAGGGCCCTTCAAACGACGGGGAAGCGCGGGCCGGATCGACCGCGACCGAGGACAGGAGACGGATCGTCGCGGCGACCGTTCAGGCGGCACCCAGGGCATCGCCCTGCCTCCGCCGCCTTTGATGTCTGCTGCTTCACGAGCCTTTTCCCCACCCCCGCTCTTGTTAGAGCGTCTGAGGGAACTTCGCTGCAGGTCAGTCATGCGGGTGCCATGACGGGGGAGGCGGCCTTGGGAGTGTCTCTGCCTTCAGACTGGAGCGCCTTCTCCCCGCAGCAACTGGTCTCCTTACTACAGGGCTCCATAGACCAGTCGGCTAGTAGACATTTAAATGCTCGTGCCTCCCCTCAGACAAGCAGACGCAGATCCCCTTCCAGGTCCCGCAGGAGAATCAGATTGCTTGATTATGATGCAAGTACTTGAGTGAAGGGGAGGTAGACCTGGACTCAGACGCCTTTCTGAGGGAGAGTCTTCACTACCAGTTCAGGCAGACCAGAGCCACAGATTGATTAAGGTGGAACAATTATCCACTCTTTTAGCCAAAACAATGTCGGCTTTGGAACTGAGGGTCTCTGAGGAGGCGGGCGATCCCAATGCTCCTGCCACGTCCAAGCCCACTAAGGGCTGCCCTACAGGGATCTCCTACATCTTTCCTTAGAGGATCAGGCTACTCATGTTTTCCCGCTCCCAGAGTCTTTTGCCCACAGTTCAGAAAAGAATGGGTCACCCCCGCTTCAAACAGAGGGTTTCCTCCAGTCTACAAGTAGCTTTACCTAGCTCCGGACTAATTTTTGAGAATGATTAGAACCCCTCTAGTTGACGGTCCCATCTCCTCACTGCATTCAGGGGGTCTGGTTTCCCGGGACGGAGAGGGTGATGTTAAAGACCCCATTGATCGTAAGGCGGAACATGATCTCCGCAGAGTTCAGGATGGTGCGACCATGGCAGCAAAAATAAAATAAAATAAAATAAAATCCTGGTTCCGGCAGCCACCGTCCCCACAGCTCCCATTCTTTGGCTCCAACGCCTTCAGAGCATCATTCCACCCGAGTGCCAAGGCATTAGAGAGGGGGTGGAGAGGGTAGTCATGGCCACCTCCTTCCCAGCTGATGCCACCCTAGAGGCATTCCTAGTCTCCTCTAGACCCATGTCTTCGGCATCAGCCTCACGTAGATTGCTCTGGCTTAAGCCCTGGCAGGCTGACACCCTATCTAAGACAGCGGTGGCTAGTTTGATTTTGAGGGAGGGACCCTATTTGGGTCAGAGTAAATAAGACCCTGGTGGAGACCAAGGACCATAGAAAAGCTATGCCACGGTCCGTCAGAGACAGGCCCAGGTTTTCTGCAAAACCTGCCTTCAAATCCTTTCGTGCCCCTTCCCACCAATCACGGGAATATAAGAGGCTAGCTGGCAGCCTCAGTCGTCCTTCCGTAAGACACGATTTTCGCAGCTCCAGCTAGAGCGGCAACCCATTTCGGAACGACACCCCTGACAATAACAACAAGGCGTGTCTGCGCCAGGGTTCCGGTCGGCGCTCGGCTCCTTTCCTTCAGCCCCGATTGGCAAGGAAGACAAACCCAGCCGACTTAGCTGGCTGTCAAACATCTACTTACCATCAGAGCCTTAGAACCGGTACCAAAAATCTCCACAAGGGATGGGAGTGTACTCCCACTTTTTCACTGTCCCCAAAAAGAATGGGGACGTCAGGGCGATCTTCAGCTAAGGCATGTCAATCGTCATCTGCGCAAATTCAGGTTTCGCATGGAAACCCTCAGATCCACGGTTGCGGCCATCAGGAGAGGGGACATGCACACCTCCTTGGATCTGACGGAGGCATACCTCCACGTACCCATACACCTGGCTCATCATCGCTTCCTCGGTCCGCGATAGCAGACCTCCATTTTCAGTACATAGCTCTGCCGGTCGATTGGCGACATCTCCCTGAGTTTTCACGAAAGTCTTGATTGCACCCATTTCCCTGCTCCGCAGGCAAGGGACGCATATCTATCCGTATCTCGACGACCTTCTCATCAGATCTCGATCGGAAATACAGGCTGTCAGAGATGTGGAGAGGGTCCAACAGGTCTTATCGGATCAAGAGTTCCTTGGCCCCTTCCCAACAGATGGAACACTGAGGGGCATTGATAGACACGTCCACTTGCACTCTCTTCGTACCTCGGGTAAAAGTCCAGAAAATCCAAGAGACCAGTCTTCGCATCTTGCGGGCAAAATCTTCCAACTTACTACAACTTGCCAGCTTACTGGGCCTTTTGCTATCCACAATGGACCTCATACAGTGGGGTCGAGCCCACGCCAGGCCTCTACAAGCCCTTCTACGGCCTTATGCAAAGCAAATCATTCTGAAGAAAGATCGATCATTGAGCCTCCCCCCAGCAGTCGGTCTCAGTCTAAAATGGTGGACCATCCACCACAACCTTCTACAAGGTAAGGTTTTCGCCCCTTCGCAACAGATCCATATCCTTTTGGACGCCAGTCTGTCCGGCTCGGGTGCCAAACTGGGCCACCACCTGGCTCAGGGCTCCTGGTCCGAAGCACAGGCGCATCTTCCGATCAACATTCTAGTAGGTCAGAGCGATATGGTTGGCCCTGTAATCTTTCAAGCACTTATTCTGCAGAAGCACGTAGTAAGTCACACCGACAACATCTTGGCGAAGTGCCATGTCAATCATCAGGGAGGCTCCAGGTCGCCTGCCCTACACAGAGAAGCACCGCGTGTGATCTCGTGGGCGAAACAGAATCTTGCATCCCTGCGAGCCGAGCACATTCGAGGCTCACTAAACACGGAAGCTGACTGGCTCAGCCGGACCACGCTCGCCAGTTCCAAGTGGAAGCTGAACCCAGCAGTTTTCCAGACCATCCAGGAACGATTCGGGATGGCGACGGTCAACCTCTTTGCATCACTCCTGAATGCTCAGATCAGCGTATTCTTCACCAGATACCACCATTCACAGGCGACAGCGGCCGATGCGCTCTCAGCTCCCTGGCCGCAGGGGCTCCTCTATGCTTTTCCCCCGATCCAAGTTCTTCACAGACTACTCCACCGCGTGCAGTCGGAACGGAGGGAAATCATACTGGGGGCTCCGAACTGGCCCAGGAGATCCTGGTACTCAGTACTAAAACAGCTATCTGTCACACCACCGTTGGTTCTACCACAACTGCCAGACCTGCTCTCCCAGGGCCCCCTACTACATCCCGACCCAGGCTGGCTCAGACTAGCCGCCTGGCGCTTGAGCGGAGACTGTTAAGAAAATGGGGTCATCATAAAAGGGTCATAAAGGCTATGTTAGCTGCTAGAAGAAAGTCCACCATCAGAATTTATGACTCCTCCTGGAAGGCTTATGTGCGGTGGTACCGTAGAAAAGGAAGGGTCCCTGAGTTAGCTTCCCTGCCGTACATATTGGAATTCCTGCAGAACGGGTTTGAGTCAGGGTTGACAAGTTCCACCCTAAGGTGTCAGTTAGCTGCCATTGCAACGGTTCTACCTGAGACGAAGGGGATGCCCATCACCAGGCACCCAGACACCTAAAAATTTCTCAAAGGGGTTTCTCAGTCCCAACTACCTGGCTTCTCCATGGGGTGCTAGACGCACCTACCAAACCCCCCTTTGAACCTGTTCGAGACATACATTTAAATGGCTTAGGATGAAGCTTTTGTTCCTGGTAGCCATTACCTCCGCTAGAAGGGTATCAGAGATTAGAGCCATGTCAACTAATCCAAATTTATGCTTTTTTCCCCCCAGACAAACTAGTGTTACAGCTTGAGCCCTGCTTTAGACCTAAAGTGGCATCTGAATTCCATCTGCAGCAGGAGGTGGTTCTGACAAAAATTTTGTCCGAACCCCACACACCCCAGAGAGCGCCGTTGGCATCACCTGGATGTGAGGCGTTCTCTCAATACCTTCCTGATACGCGCTGAAAAACTCCGCAAATCGGAGGCTCTGTTTGCTAACAGAGCCTATGGCGGCTGCGACTATCAGCTCTACTATTAAGACCTGCATCCTTGAGGCCCATAAGGCCAGGGGATTCCCCATGCCGACCGGAGTTGCAGCCCACTCCACCAGGAGCACGGCCGCCAATGCAGCTCTCCTTAAACGCATTCCCCTTGAACAGATTTGTAGGGCAGCCACCTGGGCTTCACCCTCGTCATTCGTTAAACATTATAGACTGGCATCCATTGATGCCGTGCAGGCTTCCTCTGGGAGGCCCATTCTAGAGCACATTATCGGGGAGTAACCGAACCCTCCCTTTTTCTCAGGGCACTGCTTGGGAAGTTCCCAACCAGATGGCCTGCTACCACCAGGGAGAACGACCCATTGGATACTCACCGTGAAGGGGTCTTCTCCTTGGTGGTCGCAGGCCATCTGGGCCCACCCGGTTCTTGCTGACGGATAATGTGTTCTCTAAATATCCAGCTTTACAGTTTTTTATCGTTTACAGTTCAGCCTGTTCTTTATTGGGCTCTTTGGTCCCCTTTTAAATAGGATTATTCGTTTCCTTCATGGTATGTTGGGCCGTGGTGTTGTATATTGTGCTTTTGTTACGTTTGCTGTGTACTGTTACTCTCGGCTAGTCAGATACGGGGGCGGCACCACCACGGACTCCTGACAGGAAGTCACCAAAGAGCCTTTTCCTGCCTACTCGCCGCAGAGCAGCGAACAACCCAACCAGATGGCCTGCGACCACCAAGGAGAAGACCCCTTCACGGTGAGTATCCAATGGGTCGTTCTCCAAGTCCTTCAGAAGGCTTTTTGGAGAAGCTGTCTTTGTTTTGGTTCTGGTGGGTTTTCCCGGCTGCGTGGCCGTGGTCTGGTGGATCTTGTTCCTAACGTCTCGCCTGCATCTGTGGCTGGCCTCTTCAGAGGTGTATCACAGAGGGAAGTCTGTTTCACACTGTGTCCAGTGCAGTCCAATAACAGAAAAGCCCGGAAAAGCCCGGAAAACTCACCAGAACCAGTTGAATCCGGCCGTGAAAGCCTTCGACAATACATTGACGTTGTTTTCTCCTTTAAAAAAAAAAAGAACGAGGATTTATTAAAGCTTCGGTGTACGCACAAGCGCTTCGAGATGGCTGCGAGTTCCGCATCTTTTGTTAATTGCTGGAAGTAATTCTGACTTGCTGCAGCTGACAATATTGGGATGGGATGCAACCATCCTCCAAGGAACCTTTCTCTAACTTAAGTGGCTCTTCTGTTGGAGGAAGGATTCAAACTTTGCTCGGTGGAGCTGAGACTCATCCTGACTCAGCAACACAGCAATAATTCCCCAGAGCTAGCTAGTTACGTTGCATTTGATACAAAACTGCCTTGATGTCCAGAGTGGATTTTTCATCTTTCCCATGGTGCAAAAGGCTAAAGGAATACTCGTCACTGAATGAAAATGGCTACCAATTAATCAAAGGGTCTAGGACAGGAGTCTGCAACCTGTGACTCTCCAGATGTGACTCTCCATTTGGCCATGCTGGCAGGGGCTGATGGGAATTGTAGTCCATGAACATCTGGAGAGCCACAGGTTGCAGACCCCTGCTCTAGGATGGTGGTTCTGAAACATTTTTGGACCGCTGGCTCCTAGGCCACACCCCTTTCTTGGTATTGGGTCTCCTGCAAATTCAAAACAAGCAGTGAGGAGAGCGCTGCTTCTCCTTCGAAAAAATAAACATCTTGCCTTGCAAAGCAGCAGTGACAGGAGCCTTGGCCTTGACTCCCACTGGAGAGCGCTGCTGCTTTTCCTTCCAAAAAATATTCCCTTGTAAAGCAGCAGGCAGCTAGCTGACTCTGCAGCCGCCCTCGCCCTCTCAGCCACACCCCCACAGGCCCTTGTGCTGTCTCCCCAGGACTACGCAGCAAGGAGAATGCTGCTGCTTTTCCTTGAAAACTCACCAGTCCCCACACAGCAAGGATGGAAGGACAAGAACTGAGGTTGCAAAGGCCTGAGCAGACCAGGTGCTCGGGAGCAGCAGCAGCAGCAGCAGCAACAAAAGGCCATTGCTTTCACATCCTGCATGTGAGCTCCTAAAGGCACCTGGTGGGCCACTGTGAGTGGCAGCGTGCTGGACTAGATGGACTCTGGTCTGATCCAGCAGGCTCTTTTGTATGTTCTTAAGACCTTTTTTCTCACCAGCTGGCCCAAGAATCTCAGCCCCCCCATCACCCCCAAATTCCTCACTGCCCCCCTTGATGTTTCCACCCCCCACGGGGGCATTACCAGCTGAAGTCGTTACGGGCGACGCAATGAAGAGATGAGATGCAGCGATATCATCCGGTGGAGAGAAGCCAGTGGCGATATAGCGTGATCGATGGATCTGGCTAATCTGCCGAGCTGGGGTCCCTGGCACCTTTTATTAAGGGTTTGGGGAAGGCGGGAGAGCGGGAGAATGTTGCACAATACATGACTCATAGGGGCTGCGTACGTGCGGGAGGAAACGTTCCTGTCTGGACCTAAACCATACCTGGGGGTATGCACCTTTTGTCCCTTTGTCCGGGGCATCTTGTGACCCGTGAGTCATGGGGTCTTGTGACAGGTGAGCGTGTGCGCCCAGAAGGCAACAGATGGCGCAGGCATTCCTGTGCTCTGTCTGAGGCTCTGCTGGGTTCGCTGGCTCACCCCTACAACCAGCCACGTTGGGAATCCCTTGTCTACAATAATACTTAAGATTTCTGAGTGGCAGAGTGATGAATTCATTGCTCAGTGGAAATCTCTGATACCTTCCAACAGGGAACGTGAAACGTGGAAATGTCAAATGACAGTTGGCTTGAGTTTTGTTGTTGATTGGACAAATTATCTTAATGCAGTGGGGTGTTGTGTGGTTTCTGGGCTGTCCGGCTGTGTTCTAGCAGCATTTCATATATATCTGGACATTCCACAGAGATATATACGCTCCACTTGCTTTACTACCATCAGATCCTCTGAAGATGCCAGCCACAGATGCAGGCGAAACATCAGGCGAAAATGCTAGTAGAACACAGCCTTACAGCCCGGAAACCACACAACACCCCAGTGATTCCGGCCGTGAAAGCCTTCGACAATATATTTTGAATCTTCTTGAAAGCAAATGTTTGACATTGAGTTACAGGGAGGTTACATTGTGGGAAAAATTCCAAAGCTTGTTTGCCGAATGGGTAAGTCTCAGATGCTCTGAGGAGTTTTCATATAGTGATCCAAAGTTATTTACTGTCTGGGCTAGTTTTTGAAGGTTTATGCAGGTGAAAACAGACATGTAGAAACATGCTGTGCTGGGCAAGTCCAGCTGCGGTAGCTCAGGTTCTTCTCCGTACAAGTGGTTCATATGGAAATGCTCCAGAGGAAGTGACTAAAGAATAAGGCGATTAGTTTAATCATAACGCAATTCACATCCTGTCCCTGGTATCCAGAATTTGGTGGGGGGGGTTTTTGTGGCTTGGAATGAAAACTGTTGTTCTCCTGGATGGGGAAGTCCATCTTGTAAGGGGGGTTTCCCCGCGCTCGATCCAAGGGGCAGGAAAGATACTTTGGTCACTTCCTGTCTGGTGTTGGCGCCAAAAGTCCCCAGTATCTTTCCTGCCTTCGTCAGAGGGTGCAGCAAAATCTTTTCGGCTCTGTGTATTTCTCTGTTTTCTCTCTCTTTTTCTTCCTTTCAACATCCTTTTGTGTCTTATATTTGTTGTGGGGTTGTGAGGCCTCGTGTCCCCCCCACATTCCTTCCCCTGTCCGTTTGTGCTAGGTTTTTGTTTTCCCGCCTAAATAAACGACTGCAGGACCGGGGAACTTGTATACCCTTGGAATCCATGTGTCCAGTTGCCTGGGCAAATAAAAATTTAATTCTGGGAAAAGCCTTTTGCGCGGAAGGTGCACTCCACTCTAGGAACAATACATTTTCAAACTGTTGGCAACACAAAGTGACTGAGTGCCTTTTTCAAAATGGCATCCGTTGTATATCTTGGCATCGTGCAACAGAGGGAAGGGTTTGCAGCGCTTATGAGTGCGTGTGCACAAGTGGTAAGTGTTTGAGATATGACTTCCACATTGAGATATATTTGAGATGTGACTTATATATTACAATACAATAAGACCTTTATTACAGACATTACGTTTCAACCGGAAGGTTCAAAGGCTTAAATATAGGAATATCCAATAAAACTAAATAGAGACTTACATATTGAGATATGTTGGTAAACATATGAGGAGAGGCTGCAGCGTTTGGGAATATGAGGAGAGGCTGCAGCGTTTGAGACTCTTTAGTTTGGAGAGGAGACGGCTGAGGGGGGATAAAATTATGCCTGGGGTATAAAATGTGGACAGAGAGGAATTTTTCTCTCTTTCTCACAATACTAGAACCAGGGGGCATCCATTGAAAATGCTGGGGGGAGGAATTAGGACTAATAAAAGGAAACACTTCTTCACGCAACGTGTGATTGGTGTTTGGAATATGCTGCCACAGGAGGTGGTGATGGCCACTAACCTGGATAGCTTTCAAAGGGGCTTGGACAGATTTATGGAGGAGAAGTCAATTTATGGCTACCAATCTTGATCCTCCTTGATCTGAGATTGCAAATGCCTTAGCAGACCAGGTGCTCGGGAGCAACAGCCGCAGAAGGCCATTGCTTTCACATCCTGCATGTGAGCTCCCAAAAGCACCTGGTGGGCCACTGCGAGTAGCAGAGAGCTGGACTAGATGGACTTTGGTCTGATCCAGCTGGCTTGTTCTTATGTTCTTATGTTCTTATGAGTTAAGTTCTACCAAGAAGTCAGCAGTAGTTGCGACGGAACAGCCCTATAGAATCCTGCGCAACTTGTCTAGCAGGCCAATCCACAAGGCTGGTTCCATTACCAGGAAGGCTGGAGATCTTGCAGAGGCCGCCTTCCCTTTCTCCGCCACTTGGTCTGCAGCTTTTTGAGAAAGGGCTCCCAAGCTGCTGCTGTTCACCAACACCGTTCTTGCAGTTGATGCTACGGAGAGCTTAGTCTTCATCTTCAGATACCGTTCGGACCTCACTGGGTGATACTTCCAGGGTCTGGCACACAGGGATGGTAAAAGTTTCCTTTAAGACGACCCCCCCAAATAAGCCCTTTGTAGGATGTATGAGGCTTCTGTGTTTTCTAGGGGTCTCTAGTTATGGCTCCACAAACATCTGGGAAAAATTCCCAAGTGCAACAGAAGGCTAAGGGCGGCCTTCCGAAAACAGCCAGCTTCAAACCGTGGACTCTGCTGTAGTTGCGAGGTGCAGTGTTTGACTAAAATGCGGGCTGTTGGGTAGATCTTCAAAGAAGAAGAAGAAGAGGAGTTTGGATTTATATCCCCCCTTTCTGTCCTGTAGGAGACTCAAAGGGGCTTACATTCTACTGTAGGTGGGGGACATCTCAGATGGGTGTCTTCTCCACCAATAGCAAGGAGGCAGGAAGTCGTCATTAGTCTTTTGCCGTGTCACTTCCCGTTTGTAGGTCCAAGGTCAACTTTCGTCAGTATTTTTCCTGCCTAGCAGGGAGTGCTTGTGTTTGTGAGAGGCTCCGAGTTAGCTAATAGGTGTGTGTGTATTGGTGCGTGAGAGGCTAGCCACTACACTCATAAGCTTAGAAACAACAGTTACTAATATCTCAGGCTCGCACAACCAGCGCCGAGAGTGAGGGAGAAGGCGAGACCGCTTCCCGCCTTTTCTCCGTCGGAGCGTCAGACGCGAAATGGCGTCGGGCTCATTCACCCCCCCTCGCGAAGCGTTCGCTAAAACTGCGGCTGAAAGAACTCGAGCGGCCAAAGGAGGGCGCAAGCACGCTGCAGAACCTTCCCAGAGCGGATCGGCAGCCGCAGCGAAAATCATCGGCAAGGCAGCAGGGCGCGCGGAGGGACCTCCGGCGCCCAAAAAATCCAAGAAAAAGCTGCCAGGGAGCTCGACGCCTTACCAGGGCGCGGCCACGCTTGGCGGCTCCCAGACCAGTTCCTCCCACCCCAGTAGGGATTCGGAGTGCTGTGTCGACCCCCTGCCAAATCCTCCGTCGCAACTCATCGAGGACCAGACGACACAATTAATGCAGGTACCGGGGCCCCGGAGTAGCAGCGGGGAAGAGAGCGACGCGGAGCCGACAGGCGCTCCCGCTCAAAATCAAACTGCCCCAGACGACCTGGCCTTATGGCAAAGGGCCCCTCCTGACGCGTTCGCGCAAATGCTAACGGCCCAAATTGAAAAAATTCTAGATGCCAGGGAACAGCGGGCTGCAGCAGCCAAAGCCCCAACGCCACCTACCAGAGCCCTGACTTGCTCTGCAGGGGCGTCTACTGTTCCTCAATATAGAGACCCTCTTGCACTCCAAGAGGAAGAAGAGGAGGAATTTGAGGGGGAGGTAGAGGAAGACGAATGTACTAGGTTTTCCGACTCTGAGGAACCTATCATAGAAAAACGGATCAATCACCACAGTTCTTCAAACAGGAGGATATTCAACTCCTAATCAATAAAACTGCCTCCGCTTTGGGCCTCCACGACCAGGCAGACGCTGAGGAACCGCCCAACCCTGATAAATCCTCAAATGCCACAAAACCTGTTAAGGGCTTCCCCAAAGGAGACACGGCGTGGTTTCCCCAAGACTCAGAAGGACAAAAGTTCTTCCCAGTCCCTGAATATTTCGTTAAGCGCATTCAGCGGGAGTGGCTCAACCCCACCAGCAGGAAGGGTCTCCCTCCAGCTTACAAAAAAGTCTACCTGTTACCACAGCAGTTCCACTCTATGCTAAAGGTCCCTTCAGTGGAAGCCCCAGTGGCTGTCCTACACTCGGGAGCACTGGTAGCGAAAGAAGGGGAAAGCAACATCAAGGACCCCCTCGATAGGAGATCGGAGGCGGCATTAAGGAGATCCCATGACTGGCTGGCAGCAGCCATCAAGGCACTCACACCCGCCTCCACGGTGGCCAGAGCCTCTATGGCCTGGACTAAAAGGATCCTAGACATGATCCCTGCAGAGAGTACCGCCATCAGGGAAGGCCTAGAGAGGGTTCTCATTGCCAATGCTTTTATAGCTGATGCCTCGCTCGACGCCATCGCTATGGTGGCTAGGACCATGGCCTCCAATATGGTGGCTAGATGTAACACATGGCTACGCCCATGGCAAGCAGATATTCAATCCAAAAATGCAGTAGCAGCTTATTCATACTATGGTGAACAGGTGTTTGGAAAAGATTTGGAACAAGTCCTGATTCAAACTAAAGACCAAAAGAAGGCTATGCCTAAGTCAGTCCACCCAGAACGCACATTTACCACACAGGGAGGCGCACGCACCACATTTAGATCGCAAAAGACGCTCCCCAGGTTCCACAGGGATTTTAATCGCGGTTCATGGCAGAACCAGAGTTCCTTTCGTGGCAGAAATTCCTTCCGCCCCTTCCAAAAGCAAGGGAGGAATTTCAAAACAGACAAAACCAAACAATGACTATCGAGAAATTCCAGTGGGGGGCCGACTTGCCAGCTTCCAAGCGGCATGGCAAGGTCCACATATAGACCAGTGGACAAAAGAGGTGATAAACACGGGCTATGTAATAGAATTCTTAAAGTTCCCCCCCCGGCTCTTTGTCCCCTCCCCACTGTCCAAGAACGCCTCAAAAGCCAACAAAGCCAGACACGCAGTCACACATCTGCTGGAAATCCAAGCGGTGGAGCCTGTCCCTCCCCTGGAGAGGTCCTCAGGGACTTATTCTCACTTTTTTACAGTTCCAAAACGGAACGGGGACTCCAGGGCAGTGCTAAACCTCCGTCTTGTCAACCAGTTCATTCGACTGCCAAAATTCAAAATGGAATCCCTCCGCTCCATAACATTAGCACTGAGACCCGGGGAATTCCTTACCTCATTGGACCTGAGGGAAGCATACCTTCATGTCCCCATCAACTTAGCACACAGGAAATTCCTCAGGTTCACGGTAGGGGACGCCCACTTCCAATTCAGGGCGTTGCCGTTTGGTTTGGCCACGGCACCCAGGACATTCTCGAAAATCCTCCTGGGCCCCATCATCCAACTCAGGGAAGAGGGGATTCACATTCATCCCTATCTAGACGACCTTCTGGTAAGGTCATCAAACAGACACAAAGGTCTACAAGACATCACCAGAGTTCAAACGATACTACAGGAATACGGGTTCCTGATAAATATAGAAAAAAGTTCCCTCTTCCCAAAACAAAGATTAGAACACTTAGGGGCGATAATAGATACCACCAAAAACACCCTGTTCATCCCACGGGAGAAAGCCCTCAAGATTCGAACAGCAACAGCAAAAATCCTAACCGCTCCCCACCCAACACTACTACAGCTGGCAAGCCTTCTAGGCCTATTCATTTCGGTCATAGACCTCAATCAGTGGGCACGCCTGCATGCCAGGCCCCTCCAGCTATTTCTGAGGCGCTTCCAGCTGGATATCATACTAAGGAAAGACAGAAGACTGGTCTTAACCCCACAGGTCAGAGACAGTCTAAAATGGTGGACTTGCAAAAGCAACCTAACACAAGGAAGATGCTACCTTCACCAAGAAAGACTACAGATCTTCACGGACTCGAGTCTGACGGGGTGGGGAGCGACACTCAGACAAAAATATGTACAGGGCTCCTGGAGCAAACAGGAAAGCTCCCTCCCCATCAACCTGCTAGAGACCAGGGCAGTCCTGCTAGCGCTACAACACTTCCAAAAAGAAATAGAACAGCAACACCTCATTATAAGAACAGACAACATTTCCACCAAAATGTACATAAACAACCAGGGAGGGTCAAGATCCCAGGCACTTTACAAAGAAGCCCTGAAGGTGCTCAACTGGTCAGAAAAACACCTTCTGTCAATAGAAGCGCAATACATCCGTGGGATAAAAAACGAAAAAGCAGACTGGTTGAGCAGACAACAGCTCCAAGAGAGCGAATGGAGACTCAACCCGGAGGTGTTCAGGGACATTTGCCAACAGCTGGGGCACCCCAAGATAGACCTGTTTGCCACAGTGCAAAACAAACAACTGCCCGACTTCATGTCAAGATACTACCATCAGAGGGCGATTCAAGTGGATGCTATCACAGCCCCCTGGCCTCAGCAACTCCTCTACGCGTTTCCCCCAATACCAATGATACCGCGCTTGCTGCAAAAAATCCGAAAGGAAAAAGCCAGAGTCATCCTCATAGCTCCAAAATGGCCCAGAAGACCGTGGTACTCCACACTTCTCGAGATGGCCATATGCCAACCCATAACGCTGCCGCTCATCCAGGACCTTCTAACCCAAGGACCTATAGTTCACCCAAACCCAGGCTGGCTCAGACTAACCGCGTGGAGTGTGAGCGGAGACAACTGAGACTGCGAGGCTATTCGAATAAAGTCATCAACACTATTCTGGCGGCAAGAAAACGATCGACGGTCAATATATATAACGCCTCATGGAGGACATTTGTCAAATGGTGCCAGGGCCGTAGCCTGGACCCAGAAAACCCATCCATAGGAAGCATTTTAGAATTCCTCCAACAGGGCCTTGACAGGGGACTCCGCTGCTCTACGCTCAAAAGACAAATTTCGGCCTTATCTACTGTATGCCAATCGGTAGACGGCACAACTATAGCGGGCCACCCGGACGTGGCAAACTTCCTGCGGGGAGTCAAACTGTCACAACCTCCAACACTACATAGGTTCCCGTCGTGGCGCCTGCACGCGGTCTTGACAGCTCTAACAAAACATCCGTTTGAACCCATTCAAACGGTCCCTCTACGCTGGGTACGAATGAAGACCCTTTTCCTACTCGCAATCACATCTGCACGCAGAGTCTCGGAACTACGGGCATTATCCACTAACACAAACCTATGCTCCTTCTACAAGGACAGAGTGGTCCTCCGGATGGACCCAACGTTCATCCCTAAAGTATGCTCAAAATTCCACCTACACCAGGAGATCGTGGTTCCGAACTTCATGCCCAACCCTTCTCACCCCAAGGAGAAGGCTTGGCACACATTAGACGTTCGCAGGGCCCTAAAAGCGTTCATTATCAGAACAGAACACGTCCGCAAAACCGAGACCCTGTTCATAAACATTAATCCCCCTAACCTGGGGGCGCCCATGTCAACCGCAGCCATAAGTACTACATTGAAGGCTACAATAATTGAAGCGTACAAGGCTGCGGCCCTGCCGATACCACCAGGCATTACCGCGCACTCTATTCGCAGCGCGGCAACCAACGCTGCACTACGCAACAGGGCCTCAGTAGAACAAATCTGCAAGGCAGCCACTTGGGCTTCAATTTCCTCATTCGTCAGACATTACAAAATGGACTCCATAGCATCGGCCGAGACGGCCTTTGGCCGCCGGGTGCTGGAGCATATCATTGGGGAATAGTGGACCCCTCCCTACTTGGGGGACACTGCTTGGGGAGGTCCCATCTGAGATGTCCCCCACCTACAGTAGAAGGATCCATTGAATACTTACTGTGAAGGGTCTTTCTACTGTAGGTAAGGGGGACATCTCGACCCCCCCTGGTCCAAGATTCCCCAATACCTTGTATATAGTTACACACATAGAGTTTGAATGTGTTTGATGTTTCTCGGAGCCTCACTTGTTTATGCATTAGTCAAAAGTTTAGCCGTGCACGTTTGAATACTTGTGTTTAAGACTGCTTGGCCATAGGGAGACTGACGAAAGTTGACCTTGGACCTACAAACGGGAAGTGACACGGCAAAAGACTAATGACGACTTCCTGCCTCCTTGCTATTGGTGGAGAAGACACCCATCTGAGATGTCCCCCTTACCTACAGTAGAAAGACCCTTCACAGTAAGTATTCAATGGATCCATCTCCTTGCCCTTCCCCCCTCACAACAAACACCCTGTGAGGTAGGTGGGGCTGAGAGAGCTCAGAAGAACTGTGACTAGCCCAAGGTCACCCAGCTGGCGTGTGTGGGAGTGTACAGGCTAATCTGAATTCCCCAGATAAGCCTCCACAGCTCAGGCGGCAGAGCTGGGAATCAAACCTGGTTCCTCCAGATTAGATACATGATCTCTTAACCTCCTACGCCACTGCTGCTCCTGCGCCACTGCTGCTCCTACGCAACAGACCGACTTAGCCTCTTGGCAAGCTAAACGTCATCCTAATAGCGACCGAGGAATAAAAAAGACCATTTCATTTATGATAGCACCTGCAGGGGAAAAGATTTTGGAACCCAAAGGAAACTTCAGTTTCACAGGTGATGATGGCCTTTTTGCAAGTAGGTATGGCACAGGTCTCATCCCAGCATCTGAAAGAAACTGTTTGCCACCTTGGCAGTCTGAATGTAACATGTGAAGGGCTCCCATTTTCTGGACATCCTCAACATCACAGGTGCATCCCTCTTGTTCTCCTGGAGGCGACTTAGGGCATCTTGGCTGGGTGATTCCCTTCCTTTGTCCAGAGAGGCAGGATGTTGATTTTTTCCACTTCCTGTGACGTCCCTGGCCTCCATTTTGGTTCCCCAGAAGTTCTCCTGCCTTCGCAGAGAGTGCAGGTCTTTCACTGGCTTGCAGCCAGTTTAGGTTTTTTCCTTTAAATTTAGCGTTTTTTATATAGATTAGAAGCTAGGCAACAAGGGGCTGGGTGCAGCGTGATCGCCTTAAGCTCAGCTGCACCGGATTGCAAGGGATTCTCCAGCCAACGCGGAGTTTCTCCTTGATTTCTCTCAGCCCATCCGACGGCCATAGATGGCTCACCGGTCTTTTTCACCCCCGCCCGACTCCTTCCACAAGTCGGCGGCGGAGGGGACGAGGGCGGCCATCCGCAAGGGGAGTCAGGCCGCCCAGAAGAACTCCGGAGCCAGCAAGAGCTCCGGAGCAACAACACGGAGGACGGCAGCCCCCGCAGCAGCCGCGGCGGCGGCGGCGGTGGCGGGAGGAGACGACGGGTCCCGGCGGCAGAAGAAGTCGCGCCGGGACGAGCTGCCGGGGGGACCGCCCCACAGGAGCGCCAGCGACCCATGTAGGGCCGCGGCGGGCGTTGCTCCTGCACCGTGGCCGCGTGAGGGCTCCCCGGCGCCAGGCATCCAGCCGCGCCGTGATTCCGGCCCATGCAGGGCCGACGAGGGAGCGGAGCGGCGGGAACCCTCCTCCGGAGAGGCATCGCCCACCGGAGACGAGGCAGACGGCCAGAACAACACGTCTAGAACCAGGCAAGACCGGGAAAGGGGGGCGGGACGCGAAAGCTGCAGCCCCGGCCCTTCGGAGGGCAGAGCTACCTCCCGGGAGGGCAGAGCAACCTCCCATCGGGAGGACAGGGCAACCTCTCGCCGGGAGGACAGGTCAACCTCCCCCCCCTTGCCTGTGAACATGGCGGTTTCCGGCTCCTGGAGAGACGCTTCTCCACGGGAACTCATGGGTTTCTTTAGAGAGGCCATGAGGGAGGAGATTACAAGGTTCCATGGGGGCAGGGAAAGCCACAGCCAAAGAGCAGGAGCCAGATCCCCCCTGCCCCCAGAACTTGGACGGAGGCACCGGTCCCCATCCCGGTCCCTCAGCCCCGTGGCAGAGAGGAATCCCCTGGCCATCCCGGGAGACACCTCTGAGGAATACAGCGAGGGGGAAATTGGGGATCAGTCGGATCATTTCTCTGATTCCGAGGACACCCCCATAGAGTCCAGTGAGTGCTTTATGAGGTTTTTCAAACAAGAACACCTCTCTGCACTAATGGCCAAGACTATCTCTGCCCTGGAACTGCAGGATGCAGCTGATGCAGAGGACCCGTCAGCCCCACCCCCGACCTCCACCAAGCCCATCAAGGGATGCCCCAGGGGGAAACAGGACATCTTCCCAAGGCAGGAAAAACCTCAGGAGGTTTTTCCACTCCCAGAGTATTTTGAAAGGAGGATCCGCAGAGAATGGTTGGATCTAGGCTCCAATAGGGGCTCCCCGTCCAGTTTCAAGAAACTGTACGCAGTCCCTGAGTACGTCCACCACATGCTGCAGACACCGATGGTGGATGCCCCGGTTGCAACTCTCCAGTCAGGGGGGCTGGTGACAAAGGACGGGGAGGGGTCCCTGAAGGACCCCACGGACCGCCGCATAGACGTCTTCCTGAAAAAGACGCACGAGAAATTAGCCCAGGCCACCAAGATTTTGGCACCATCAGCAACTGTTGCTCGTGCCTCCAGCCTGTGGCTAAGGAGGCTCCTGGACATGATCCCTCCGGAGGATCAGAGGATCAGGGAGGGCATTGAGAGGGTCCTCTTTGCTACATCTTACCTAGCCGACTCCACCTTCGACGCCATGATGATGGTGACCCGTGGCTCCGCACTGGCAACGGTGGCCCGTAGACACACGTGGCTGCGCTCCTGGGCTGCCGACTTTCACTCCAAACAGGTGGTGGCCACTTACGACTTCCACGGAAATAGACTTTTTGGACGGGAGCTGGACAACGTTCTAGTTGAAGCAAAGGACAACAAGAACAGGAAGACCCTACCTAGATACATCAGAGGGGACACGTCTTCCTCCTCTTACAGATCACACACCAATTTCAGAACCCAACGGGCCTTGCCTCGGGCCCCTAGAGATGGACGGAGGACACATCATCAACACCAGTCCTTTCGGAAACAAGGCAACTTCGGCAACAACAACAACGCGGCAAATTCCTTCCGTCCCAATTTCCGCCCTGGAGGCAAGGCTGGCCAGCCCTTTCGCCCAGGCGGCCAGAACCGCAGCTGACCACCCGAGCATTCCGGTCGGCGGGCGCCTGTCTCACTTTCAAGATGCATGGATGGGCGACCATGTAGACCGATGGACAAGGGAGGTGATCGAGACTGGTTACCTCCTGGAGCTGGCAAAAACGCCAAAGCCACGATTCCGTACTTTCCAACGCCACTCCAGACTGGACAGACTCCAAAGGACAGAACAAGCCATCCAACACCTTCTGGAGATCAGAGCCATAGAACCAGTGCCATCTATGGAGAGATTCTTAGTAGTCTACTCCCACTTCGTCACCGTGCCAAATAAAAACGGTGAGTCGCGCCATCCTGAACCTCAAATACATCAACAAGCACATGCGCTTGTACAGGTTCAGAATGGAAACTCTTCGATCCATCACGGAGAACCTTCAACCTGGGGACCAGCTGACGTCGCTAGACCTCACAGAGGCTTACCTCCACATTCCCATCAACCCAAGACACCGCAAGTACTTACGGTTCACAGCGGGGGGAGCACACTACCAATACAGAGCTCTCCCGTTTGGGTTAGCAACGGCCCCGCGAGTGTTCTCCAAGGTCCTCCTCGCCCCCATCATGGAACTCAGACAGGAGGGAATACACGTCCATCCCTACCTCGACGACATCTTGATTCGGTCGAGTTCAGAAATACGGGCCCGGCGGGAGGTCGACAGAGTCCAGGAAGTCCTGACCAAACACGGCTTCCTCATAAACCTGGCCAAAAGCTCCCTCATCCCATCACAACGGATGGAACACCTGGGGGCGGTGATAGACACGTCCCGGAGCGCCCTCTTCATGCCTCAAGCGAAGATCAGCAAGATACAACGGCTGACCAGAGTCCTTCGCGTGGCCAGCAGGGCCTCCCTACTCCAACTAGCGAGCTTGATGGGATTGTTCATATCCACAGTGGACATGGTGCAATGGGGCAGAATGCACGCGAGACCGCTACAGAGGTTCCTGCGACCACACCAGTCGCTGATCATGGCAAAGACAGACAAAACTCTTACCCTGACCCAGTCACTCAAAGACAGCCTCAGATGGTGGACTCAGTCATCCAACCTCGCCGGGGGCAAGATCTACCTGCCCCAGGACAGGGTACACCTCTTCACGGATGCCAGCCTCAGCGGCTGGGGGGCCTACAGCCAAGGCAAATGTGCACAAGGTCAGTGGTCGACCACGGAGACACAACTGCCCATCAACATCTTAGAGACCAGGGCAATCTGCCTGGCTCTGAATCACTTCCAGGAGGAGCTACTGAACAAACACGTTCTGGTGAGGACGGACAATATCACAGCAAAGGCATACATCAACAATCAAGGAGGATCCAGATCCTCAGCACTGCACCGAGAGGCGAGCAGAGTACTGACCTGGGCGGAGACCCACCTACAATCCTTGACAGCGGAACACATCCAAGGCAGCCTCAACACGGCGGCAGATTGGCTCAGTCGACAACAGATCTCCGAGGCAGAGTGGAAACTCAACACGCAGATCTTCAAACAGATCGCACTTCATTTCGGAAGGCCAGAGGTGGATCTCTTCGCAGCAGGGGAAAACCACCAGCTGCCAACCTTCATGACCAGGTTTTACCACCCTCGGGCGATAGCTACAGATGCTCTGAATTCGCCTTGGCCCGAGGGCCTCCTGTACGCCTTCCCTCCGGTCCCAATCATCCCCAAACTTCTAAAGAAACTGAGGGCAGAACAGGCAGAAATCATCCTGGTGGCTCCGTGGTGGCCGAGACGACCATGGTTCTCTTCAATTCTACAACTATCCATTGCCCCCGCACTCACCCTACCGAGTCCCCCAGACATGCTGTCCCAGGGACCGGCCCACCACCCCAACCCCCAGTGGTTCTGCTTGACCGCCTGGTGCTTGAGCGGCAGGCTTTGAAGAGGAAGGGCTATTCAGACAAGGTCACAGACACCATACTGGCCTCTAGAAGGCCGTCCACAACCAACATCTACAACTGCTCGTGGAAAGCTTTCGTCAAATGGGCCAGAGCCGCCCACATCGACCCGGTGAGACCTTCGGTTCCACAGATTCTCCAGTTCCTACAAGCAGGCTATGAGAAGGGACTCCGGAGTGCAACCCTGCGCAGACAGGTGGCAGCCCTCGCGACGATATGGCCCAAAGCTCAAGGGCACCAGATTTCTAGGCACCCAGACATCATCCGCTTCTTAAAGGGTGTGCAGCAACAGCAACCACCGACTCTTCACCGCTTTCCCTCTTGGAAGCTCAACACGGTACTCAGGGCCCTCACGAAGCCACCCTTCGAGCCCATACGCGATATACCGCTTAAGTGGCTAAGGATGAAAACCCTCTTCCTCGTCGCAGTTACATCTGCACGCAGGGTTTCCGAGCTCAGGGCACTATCCGTCAACCCCAACCTTTGCTTATTTCACAAGGACAGGGTCGTCCTTCGACTGGACCCCACCTTTCTGCCAAAGGTGGGCTCCTCCTTCCACATCAGACAGGAGGTCATCATCCCCACCTTCTTCCCCAAACCATCTCATCCAAAGGAAGTCCTGTGGCACGGCCTGGATGTGCGAAGGGCCCTGAAGGAGTTCATTAGACGGACAGAACCCATCAGGAAAACCGAGGGTCTGTTCATCAACATCGCGACGCCTGGAACAGGGGCACTGATGTCCAGAGCAACAATCAGTAGCACCATCAGGCAGTGCATCATCGAGGCCTACAGGGCCGCACACATACCAATCCCACAGGGAATCACAGCACATTCCACACGATGCACCGCAGCTAATGCGGCGTTCAGAAGACAAGTGCCCATGGAAGACATCTGTCGGGCGGCCACTTGGTCCTCCAGCTCGACTTTCATCAGACATTACAAGATCCAGTCTATCTCGGCCGCGGAAACGGCCTTTGGGTCAAGAGTCTTAGAGCACATATTCGGAGACTGATCATCCCCACCCAAGTTTCAGGGACACTGCTCGGGGAGGTCCCAGCCAAGATGCCCTAAGTCGCCTCCAGGAGAACGGTCCATTGGTTCACTTACCGTGAAGGGCCCTTCTCCTGTGGGGCGACGTGGGCATCTTGGCCCGCCCTAAGATCAGTCAGTCTCCAAAAAAGCAAGAAATGGCACATAAAAGTTTCTATGTTTAATAAAGTTGTGTTTGAAATAAAGTTGTGTTTTGAAATCTAGAGCATGTTTTTGGAATTCTTTCTGTTACCCCTGGCACATAGGAAATAGTGACTGCTTTGTCAATAGACCTCTGGGGAACCAAAATGGAGGCCAGGGACGTCACAGGAAGTGGAAAAAATCAACATCCTGCCTCTCTGGACAAAGGAAGGGAATCACCCAGCCAAGATGCCCACGTCGCCCCACAGGAGAAGGGCCCTTCACGGTAAGTGAACCAATGGACCGTTTTCTCCAGTCATCCAGAGATTTCCATGCAGCTCTACCCTTGGAATGTCTGGAGCAGGGGTCTGCAGCCTGCGGTTCTCCAGATGTTCATGGACTCCATTTTGTGGAGCCCCCCCTTTCGTCTAGTCACGAGGGTGGGGAATTGGGAGGGGCCTCCTCACAAGCGGAATAGCCTGGGGCCTCTCTTCATCTAAATCTGGCACTGAGTAAAAATTCAAAGTTTAGCCATAATTTCACATCAAAATATTTTGTGGCATTGCATAAAAAAGAAATGTAGATGAAGTTCTTGTCATTGTTTGTTATGTGTACACTTAACTTTACATTGTTCAGTGGTGTTGGATGAATTCATTTCTTTACCAGTTGCTTTGTCTGCTGGCACCAGCGTGCACTAATGGAAACATGAGAACATGGTAAAAAGTGAGGGTTCGGGTGTTAGTTTGCAGCGATGGCACCCATGGTTTCCCCTGTATCACGTGTGTGGTCCTGAAGAATGGTGCCAGAATTCTGGGTAAAAAGCAATCATTATGGGTCCCTGTAGAGATGGGAGGAGAGGAATACTTGTTGCGCGCGTGTGTGTGTGTATGTGTGTGTGTTTGGGGGGCTGGGGATGTTTCCATTTTTTCTCTAAGAAATTTGAGAAATAGAAATCTATGTAATACTTTCTTATCATTCCTAAACTACTTTTACTGATTTAACAATATAAAATTGCATCATTTATAACTTATTAGACATATAAAATCATACTATTTGTGACTTTTATATAATTGTAAAGTACAAATGCCTAATTTTCTATGAGAAATTGAAAGTCTGCTCAAATACTTGCAAACTGCATAGCACATACAGCTGTAATTTTTGCTGTTTTAGGGACAGGAAAAAATAGAAGTTGACGCTAGAGAACCAATTTTGTACTAAACAAAAGGAACAGAACAGAAACTTATTTGAACAGAAACTGTTGGCAATGGAATAGTAACAGTGGAACCACAAGAATGCTTGGATATTAAGCTAAACTTTACAATACTGAGTTCTTCAATAATGTATTATCATTAAACATATTATAAAATAAATAATTTTGATAATCAGCACATCCATCCATCCATCCATCCATCCATCCATCCATCCATCCATCCATCCATCCATCCATCCATCCATCCATCCATCCATCCATCCATCCATCCATCCATCCATCCATCCATTCATTCATTCATTCATTCATTCAATATCCTGCCCTAACCCCCCAGGGCTCAGGGTGGGTCACAAAATAAAATTGCATACAATAATTAAAATAATAAAAAATAGCAATATGAATATTAAAAACAATAACACTCCAGCACCTAACAGATAATAAACAGATGGTTATAGGTCAGGGGTCTGCAACCTGCGGCTCTCCAGATGTTTATGAACTACAATTCCCATCAGCCTCTCTCCCTTTAAAGCAGAGGTGTCCAATTCTGGTGCTTCAGATGTTCATGGACCAATTGGCCATGCTGGCAGGGGCTGATGGGAATTGTAGTTCATGAACTCCCTCCCCCCAGAGACTGAAAGGAGATGATCTTGCTTCATTTGATCTGAGATGGAAAAACCCTGGTGGAACAGCCAAGTCTTGCAGGCCCTGTGGAACTGTGATAGCTCATTCAGGGCTCTGACGTCACTTGGTAGCTTGTTCCACCAAGCTGGAGCCAGGGTTGTAAAAGCCCTGGCTCTTGTTGAAGCCAGCCGGATATCTCTTGGGCTGGGGATCGTCAGAAGGTTCCCCTCCGACGAACGGAAGGGCCTTTGAGGGCAATTATTCTTGAAGATATGGAGGTCCAACACTGCTCACGGCCTCAAAGGTCGATACCAATACTTTGAAAATTACCTGGAACTCAACCAGCAGTCAGTGCAATTCTTAAGGACCGGTGTACTATGGTCCCAACTAGCTGCTCCAGTAAGTAGCCTAGCGGCTGCGTTCTGAACAAATTTAAGTTTGCAGATCAAAGGCAGGCCAGCGTGGAGCGAGTTTTGACCTCCCCATGGACGCCCAGTTGGTTGTGGGCATGGTTGGCAGGGGGACTGGGGAAGGAGGGGCCAATTGATGGGTGGGGCAAATAAAAGGGAGAGAATGGGGGAGGAGGGGGGAATGAAAGGACAAGATGGGGGGGATTTCCCTCCCTTTCAGATTTTGCGGCCCCCCTGGTTGTTTCTTTACATACTGCAACATATTTGTCATCGCTTTAATAAGTTTACAAAAAACTGCAAGGAGGTTAGGATTAGGTTTTGCAGCAGGAATAATTAGTAAATAGCGTAATTAAAGGCCTGAAGAATGAGTCTGGTTCCAAGAGCCAAAGAAAACAGGGAAGACACTTTCTTGTTTTAAGAATCATAGAGTTGGAAGAGACCCCAAGGGCCATCAAGTCCAACCCCCTGCAATGCAGGAACACACAATCAAAGCACTCCTGAAATATGATCACCCAGCCTCTGACTAAAAACATCCAAAGAAGGAGACTCCACCTCCCTCCTAGGTTGTGCATTCCACTGTCAAACAGCCCTGATGGTCAGAAATGTGTTCCTAATGTTTAGGTGGAATCTCTTTTCCTGCACCTTGAATCCATTACTCCGTATCCTAGTCTCTGAGGCAGCTGAAAACAAGCTTGCTCCCTCTTCGACATGGCATCCCTTCAAATATGTAAACATAGCTAACCTTCGCTTCTCCAGACTAAACATCTCCAGCTCGCTAAGTCTCTCTTCGTAGGGCATGGACTCCAGACCTTTTGACCATTTTGGTTGCCCTCCTCTGGACTCGTTCCAGCTTGTCAATATCCTTCTTGAATTGCGGTGCCCAGAACTGGACACAGTATTCCAGGCGAGGTCTAACCAATGCAGACTAGAGAGGTACAGTTACTCCCCTCAATCTAGACGCTATACTTTTATTGATGCATCCCAGAATTGCATTGGATTTCTTGGCTGCCGTCTCACACTTGCTGACTCATGTTCCGCAGGGCAGAAAAGCAGAGCTTATTGTACCCCAAACCTCTCTGGTGGATAGTTTCTTTAAGATCCATTTTAGTCACCACTGTGACAGCTTATTTCGTGGTGGCCACTTTGCTGAGGAGGATGGAGTCTCCGCTAATAACTCGATCCATTAAAACGGCCCACTGCAGTTTCACGGGGGCTGGCTGGCACGGTCCTCATCGAAGACAGTGGGAGAACATTCCTGAATGCTTATCAGAGAGCTTTTTCCAGCACAGCAAGGAATATTTTACTGAGAAAGATCGCACTACTATATTTAGCCACTGGCTGTTACCAAGGGAAAGCCGGGCGTATTAAATACACACTTTTAAGTGGAAGAAAACGCAGGCATCTCCAACTAGCTTCAGTGAGCCACGGCAGGGAGGTTTTTAACCTTTCTTTTTCTGCCTCTGAGGCAGACGACATCTTCATGAACCATTCCCACCGGCCTCTCAGGGAGGCAGGGCAACTTTTTCCTCTGTCCTGTCTCCCTTGTGGGAGTGACCTGTCCCTCATATCTGGCGACTGTGAAAGCACACACTGCATCTGAGAAGTCAAACAGGTTTTCACAGACACCTGTGCCGCTGGCAGGTGTCAGATATGGCATAGACAGGCCGTTTAAGTTCAAGGCAGGTAGCAAGCAGATGCAGGGTCAGGCAGGTCCAAAGTCAGGCAGTCCAGGAGGGAAAGCAGGCAGACAGGCTAGGACCGAGGGTTCAGGATGTGGAACAGAGAACCAGGTGT
Source organism: Sphaerodactylus townsendi (assembly GCF_021028975.2). Classification (NCBI taxonomy): domain Eukaryota; kingdom Metazoa; phylum Chordata; class Lepidosauria; order Squamata; family Sphaerodactylidae; genus Sphaerodactylus; species Sphaerodactylus townsendi. The sequence continues at coordinate 4,700,649 of NC_059441.1, forward strand.
GTGAACTTCCCAGAGAAAACACACTGGTTGCATCCAGAGCCAAATGCAAGGCAGGGTTTATATAGGATGGAACAGCAGTGGCGTAGGAGGTTAAGAGCTCATGTATCTAATCTGGAGGAACCGGGTTTGATTCTCCGCTCTGCCGCCTGAGCTGTGGAGGCTTATCTGGGGAATTCAGATTAGCCTGTGCACTCTCACACACACCAGCTGGGTGACCTTGGGCTAGTCCAGGGGTCGGGAACCTTTTCCCCTCAAAGAGCCATTTGGCTCACCCTCCCACGCTCACCCCCCCACTTGCTCGCATGCCCCCCTCCGCCCACTTGCTCGCTTGCGTCCCCCCGCCCGCTCACCCCCCCGCGCCTGCAGGGCAGGCGAAGATGGGCCCAGCGGCTCGGCCTGGCCGGCCGCCAGGAAAGCACCCGCCTCGCAATGAGCGGCGGCAGCAGGTGCCTCAGCGGGCAGCCTGGCCGGGCCGCTGGCTAGGATGCCGCCTCTGCTGCTTGCAGGGCGGGGAAGATGGGGACCGGGCGGCTCACGCCCGGCCGCCGCCGGGGCCCCGCCTCGCCGCAATGAGCGCATGGCGGGCAGCAGGCAAAGCTCGCGGCGTAACGCCTGGCTGGCCATGGGCGAGGGATGCGCACGCCCTGCTGCTTGCAGGGCGGGAAGATAACCGGGCGGCTCAGATTCGGCTGCCGCTGAAAGCCGGCTGCAATGATGCAGGCGGTAGTATAAAGTCACCAGCGTAACGCCTGGCCGCCATGGCGGAATACTCTGCCGCTGGTAGCTGGGGAAGATGGGACCGGGCGGCTTCAGCCTGGCCGGGCTGGGAAAGCGCCCGCCTCGCAATGAGGCCCGAGTATGGCGTAAGCAGGCAAAAAACCTTCATGTGCGACCTTGCCTGGACCGCCAGCTGAGCGAGTGGATGCGCCCCGCCCTGCTGCTTGCAGGGCGGGTGAAGATGGGCCCGGCGGCTCGGCTCATGGAGCCGCAGAACAGCAGCGGAAGAGCCGCATGCAGCTCGCGAGCCACGGGTTCCCGACCCCTGGGCTAGTCACAGCTTCTCAGAGCTCTCTCAGCCCCACCTACCTCACAGGGTGTTTGTTGTGAAGGGGGAAGGGCAAGGAGATTGTAAGCCCCTTTGAGTCTCCCGCAGGAGAGAAAAGGGGGATATAAATCCAAACTCCTCCTCCTCCTCCTCCTCCTCCTCCTCTTCTTCCTCTTCTTCTTCTTCTTCTTCTTCTTCTTCTACTTCTTCTTCTTCTTCTACTTCTTCTACTTCTTCTTCCTTCTACTACTTCTTCTTCTTCTTCCTTCTACTACTTCTTCTTCCTTCTACTACTTCTACTACTTCTACTTCTTCTTCTACTTCTACTACTTCTTCTACTTCTTCTTCACTAACACGGGCAGGATCCTGCAAAGACTCAGACCTCCTGATACTGTTTCTACCTCGCAGAGCCTTTTGCCATATCGAGCTGCAATGTGGGCACTCCTTTTAGTACTGAGCTGCTGTCTCTGTCTTCTTTGTGCAGCTGGCTTATCACTTGGTCCATCTGAGGCTGTTGATGGCCATGCTGGCAGGGGCTGATGGGAACTGTAGTCCATGAACATCTGGAGTGCCATAGGTTGACCACCCCTGATATAGACAATACAATGGAACCTCGGATATCATTGACATCGGTTTTCGTCGATTTCAGTTTTGGTCAGTTGTTATCAGCCATTTTTTGTCTTGGTTTTTGTCGGTCGCCTTGGAAATTCGCTGCAACTTTTGCTCAAATTCACTGCGACTTTTGTGTTTCTCCTGCTCCGACTGCGTAGCCTCGGTTTTCCTCAGTTTAACTTCTCATCGGGTGTTTCCGAACGGGTTACCGACAAAATCCGAGGTTCCACTGAATGCCACGTGACTAGTTTTCAAGCATTTTTCTCCTGTGGCTATAAACATATCTCTTAGCCTTCATCCTTCATTTACATAATTATTTATATCTAATTTTTCAGCCCCTCTTTTTACACAGGTTCCTGGAGAGTAGTCTTGTTCCAGCCAAAACAGCAGTGAGTCTTATGAGATGATTATTGGGGTGCAAGTTTTTGTGAGCCAGAATCCTTCAGATGTTTGCCTTATGAAGGTTGTGTCACAGTAGCTATTGGGGTCCTTAAGGTGCCACGTGTTAGCTAAATCAGTGTGTCGTGGGTTTGCATCTTCATCCAGCCCTGGATCTTGTTTGGGTGTCTTTTGGGCTAGCTGGTCTCTCAAATGGGCTAGCTCCTACTTAATGGAATATTACCATGTTTTACTGTGAGTCGCCTTGGATCTTTGGAGATATGGCGGGATACAAATGGGATGGATGGATGGATGGATGGATGGATGGATGGATGGATGGATGGATGTGCTATGCTTCTCTTGGGATATGCATGAATATGGATGCTGGTTTCTGTGGGGGAAGAATCCTGACATATTATCCTTTTTTTTTTTCCGCATCTAATCTGCTATGGAAGTTCAAGTTCTGGTGGTTTTTAAAAACCATATTGACTTAAAAGGAAGATGACCCTGAATGTAAATGTGCATCAGAACTATACATCAAAAATTACTGGATGTAACTAAGAACATAAGAAAGAGCCTGCTGGATCAGACCAGAGTCCATCTAGTCCAGCACTAAGCTACTCGCAGTGGCCCACCAGATGCCTTTGGGAGCTCACAGGCAGGATGCGAAAGCAATGGCCTGCTGCTGCTGCTGCTGCTGCTGCTGCTGCTGCTGCTGCTGCTGCTGCTGCT